>NW_026516308.1:0-162213 GCF_025602895.1 Polychytrium aggregatum | reverse complement strand
CTCCATCTTTTGTTTCCGCTCCTGTGTCCGACTTTGACCTGCAGCTACCAGAGTCACCATAGGCCGCTTGGCCATGCTTCAAGCGTGCTAAAGCCTCCTCATTCTCTCTAATCTTGCGCTGGGCAGACTTCCACCATCGAGCAGTATGCCATGCGCGGTTTCGCCGCTGCACTGGACGCCATCCCTCTGGCTCTGGCCCAGAACTCGGGTTTGTCTCCGATTGAGACCCTTGCTGATGTCAGTCGCGACAAATCGCCGAGAGCAACCCCAGACTTGGCATCGACTGCAACCTCAATGGAACCAACGGTACGCGTCTGTGCCGAGTGATGACTTTTCTATCATGATGCTCCCTGCCTCGCCTCGGCTCGCCTCGCCCCCACCCTCGGTTTGCTCTGTGCTCTGTTGCGCTTTACTGTTGTGGGCAGCCGAGAGCGGCGATCCTGTGTCGGTCGGTCGGTCGGTCGGTCGGTCGGTCGAGGGAGGGGGCACATTTGTTTCGACCACCAGTGCATCCAGTCTGTCGCTGCACAGTCCTGACACTTGATTTTGCTTCCTTCAACAATCGTAATCCTTGCCCGATTCCTCCTCCCCTCCCCGGACCCACATGGTGCTCTCTCCAGACATGAAGGAGCAGAACGTCTTTGATCCCCTCATCTCCAAGCGCTCGCAGTTCCTCCTCGCCACCCAGCTGGTGAAGATGATTCTCAAGATCGATGATGTCATCCAGCCTGGAGAGGTCGCTAACGAATAAAGCGGTCGTTTGATGAGCGAGTGTCTCAGCTTCCCAACAGCTTTCTCTGACTGTTGCCATCATGAACTGATACAAGGGACGATGTGGATGTGTTGTAGATGTGGATGGTGCAGCCCTGTTTGGCGGCCTTGTCTTCCCCCTCACTTCCCTGCTCCGCATATCGAGCCTTATACAGCGTTTGCAAACTAAACGTGCAGCGACATGAGCCTTCTGCCATTGCCAGAAGGGCTGGGAACGAGGGACTGGGTCCAATGCGCTGTTTTGCTGGATCTGGACTTGGATTCCTCACATGCCCCATGTGGGTGGAGGCTGTTGGTCGGTGTTGCCTGTGCAGCAGTGTGGTCGGCGGGCAGCAACATCGTCTCGCGAGACCGCCGATCACGACGACGGGCGCTCTCGGTTCCGATTTGCTCTCTTCTCTGATTCGATCCGTTGCTTGTTCTGTCCTTTTTGCTTTCTCGACTGGGTCACCGCCATCACCACCATCACCACCATCACCACCATCACCACCATCACCACCATCACCGCCGTCCTCGCCACGCCCAGCACTGGCTTTCATCAGCGACGGTCTGGACCGCCCCATCGAGACCGATCCCGCCGCCGACTCGATTCGGCGTCAAACTGCAAGCCCATCTTGCCTTTGACTCCCCAAGGAAGGAAATCCTCGACAGCGATCTCGATCTGTTTCGCTGGCCGACTTGACATTTGGACTCTGGCCCTCTCAACACCCAGATCACGCCCGACCTCTCTGTGCTTGTCCAGCACCCTCTTGTAAGTCGAGCTTTGGCACCTTGTGGATCTCAGGGCTCGTGCTGACTGCTCCCTCCCTTCCTCTCCGATATCGATGCCTGCGATGTCTCGCTGGGCAGCAGACACACGGGCGGGGATCATGATCCTCTGCTCATTTTAACTCTGTATACATTGACGCTACTCCGGACTCGCCATCATCTCTTCAGACCAACATGGGCGACGATCCATCAGCACCCTCTCCGTCGTCTGCACCAACTACAAACCAGCCAGCTACAAACCAGCTAGCTGCTGGTCTCTCCAGCCCTGCAAACCCTCCCCGCCCCACACAAGACGACTACGCTGGCCGTGGGGCTGCTGGTTTCCCGGGATCGGTTCCGTTCAAATCCTCCGAGATGGAGCTCGAGCCCGGGCAGCGAAGCGAGTTGTCGGACTACACGAGACCTGGACGGCCACCATCGCCGTCGCCATCGCCGTCTTCCCATCCAGCCCACCCTGGCCCCGCCGGCGGCCGCTTCTCGTATCCAGATCCATCCTACGACGGACGCCCGCCGCCCGTTGATCGAGATCGAGACCGTGAGCGGGACCGCGACGGCGCCGAACCCGATCGAAGCTGGGACAGGGACAGAGACAGGGATAGAGATCGAGACCGCGATCGATACCGTGATTACGAGCGAGACCGGTTTGTTCGAGATCCAAGAGACCCAAGAGATCCAAGAGACCCAAGAGACCTACGGGGCGACCCGCGCGACTTGCGCAGTGACATCCGGGACCAGAGAGACCCGCGACCCGACCCACGACCCGACCCACGACCCGACCCACGACCCGATGCAAGAGCCGATCCAAGAACCGATGCAAGAGACTCGCGAGACTCAAGAGATCCCCGAGCCTCTTGGGACTGGGATCGCGACCGGGATCGCGACCGACGAAGCTGGGACTGGAGCATCCGCTATCGCGACAGAGAAGGCGCTGGAGCCAGCAGCGGAACCGGGCCTGTGACAGCCGCTGCGGGAGCAAATCCCGGCCCAGGAACTCCTGGCCCGGCATGGAGGGACTGGGATCGAGATTACGGCCGCCGCCGCGACCGAGACTGGGACCGCGACCGGGACCGAGACCGAGAGCGGGACTGGGATCGTGGCCGGGACTGGGACCGCGACTCCAGGGACCGTCGAGACAGAGACTGGGGCTACTGGGACCGCGAGCGGGATCGAAGTAGAGGACAAGCATTTGGCCGCGAGCGGGCTCCCTCGGCCTCGGCCTCGGCCTCGACATCGACTCTGCCGGCCCCAGCTACGGCCGGTGTTGGGCCGGCACTGTCCGGCACTGGCCCAGCCCCGATATCAAGCCCGACTGCCCCGACCCCGATCGCAGCTACTGTCGCTGGTGCAACTACCGCCCCATCTCCGAGCGGACCGGCTCCCACCTCGACTCTGACCAACGCTGGAAGCATCGGTCCCAACCCTTCGACGCCTGGTGCCCCGCCTACCACGCTCGGCAATCCCAACATCTCGCCCGGTGTCTGGAACCGCTCCTGGGACCGCGAACGCGAACGCGATTGGGACGATCGAGATCGAGACCGAGGCCGAGATTATGAACGCGATCGAGACCGGGACCGCGAACGGGAGTGGGATCGCAGCCAAGAGCGAGATCGACTCTGGGATCGAGAACGAGATCGAGAACGAGACTGGGATCGAGATCGGGAGCGCGAACGAGACCGGGATCGTGAATGGGACCGGGACTGGGATCGAGATCGACCTCGAGACTGGGACCGGGACCGGGACCGCGATCGGACCTGGGACCGAGACCGCTACCGAGAGAAGCCGCGCGAGCCAGACTGGGATCGAGATCGAGACCTCCGCAGCCGCGACCGAGACTGGGATCGAGATGCAGAAGGCCTCTGGGACCGCGACCAGGATCGCACTCTGGATCGCCGCGAGCGACCTTGGGACAAGGAACGGGATCGCCGAGAGAAGCCCCTTGGTCCCGAACGGCCAGCGGAGGCTCCGCCCCGGGCCACCAGCGAAGGCGAGTACAGCGGGGACGACCGCGAAGGTCCCAGCGATCCCCAGGGCCGTTTCCGAGACCGCGAGCACGAACGCTATCCTCCTTACGAACGAGACTGGTATTCCGACGCCGACCGACTCCGCCGCCGAGACCGACTCGGCCGCCCCGATGACAAGATGGACTTTCGGCGAGACCCGCGCGGCCTCCGCGATCCGGACGACCTGCGGCGAGACTTCTATGAGCGTAGCGACCCGTATCATCCTGGTCAGCGCGAGTGGTCGCGTGGTCGCGAGGCCGCTGACCGGCGAGAGTCTGTTGGTCCCCACGAACGACTGCGCGAAATGGATCCGAGAGACCCTGCTGCAAGTAAGCCTCCCCAAGATTCCTTGAGTGCACTGCCTGGCTCTTCGGAAGTACCGACGCCTGCCCGACCTGGAGACCCGTCGAGCACAGCTTCGACCGACACATTCGCCCGCCCCCTGGCTGACGAGCGCAACCGAGAGTCGGCACCGGATCAAAGCGTCGACATGGACATGTCGGAGGGCAGCCAGACAGACATGCTCGCGGACGAGCCGGGCAACAGGGATGCCTCTGGTGCTGCCTCTTCCTCAGCAAAATGGGCCTCTGGCGAGCCCAGCACCGCGGGCGCGCAATCTTCGCACCCAGCGGACACATCCGGTCGTCGACAAGACAGCGCCCAAGCATCTCAGTACGGGGATGGCGCTGCCGGTCCTCAGGGCGAGTCCTCTGGCTTTGGTCGCCAAAGCGACAGTAGCTACGACCGCTTTCCCGAGTACCGCGGCAGATACGAAGGCAGCGGCCGCGACTACAGCTCGTCGCGAGACTATCCGCCTGCACGAGACTTGCGCGGCAGCCCGTTTCCCGCTCGCGACGGCCGCGATCGAGGCGGGTACTATCCGCGGTCGGACGACTCGTTCTCCCGCGGTCCGTCGCGCTCCGATGATCAATGGGGATATGGCCGGCGGCCGCCGCATCAACCGCTGCATCGTGGGCCTTCGACTCCACGGGGCCAGTATGCTCCGTATGACGACCGCAAGATCCACAGTGGCCCGTTCCTTCCAGGACAGCCATCGCCAGTCGCGGCCCATGCGATCCCACGCCACTTGCAATCTTCCAACTCGCCGCTTTCACCGACAACATCAGCATCTGCTCCGCACATGAGCGGCCATCACGGAGGCTCCTCTGGATATGGCCCGTACCAGTCCCCCTCCTCCTACCCCCTCCGACCAGGCAGCCACGACTCGCCCTTGCCTCGCTCCCAGTCCATGCGCCACCAAAGCCCCGGCACCTACGACATTCACCGCACCGCCTCGCCGCGTCCCGACGGGTACTCCTCCCAAGCAGCAGCCCTTGGCCCCACTCCGGGCCGATCTGGGTCTGGATCGTATCACTCTGGCACGCCGTACGGTCCTGGAGGGCCGCAGCAACCCGTGTCGTCCCAGACCAGCACTTCGCAGCCGCAGGGCTCCGGGTCGTTCTCTGTGTCTGGCCCACCACTGCAGCCAAACTACATCAAGATGAACTGGGACAAGATGCCCGAGAGCCTGCGATTTGCCTGGATGGAGGGCAAGGACGAGAAAGATGTAGAGTATCGTACCGCTCTCGGTCGTGTTGCTTGCTACGCATGAATAGCGCTGGCGACCGATGGATTGCAGCGGACACTCGTGAGAAGCTTGCTTGGCAACCAACCCTCCATCCGGTGCTCATGGAAGGGGTTCTGTTGGCCCCCTATGCTCTGCTTTCGGGCCCAACCACCCGCTTCGAACACTCCCGCTCACCTTGTTTTTGCCCGCCTTTCCCATCAGGTCGAGCGGTTCCAACAGGAGATCGAACGATTCCTGGTCGACGAGGACCAGCACCTCCGAGACCTGCGCAAGCAGCGGTTCGATCTGTATCTTGCTGACTGGGAA
The DNA here is from genome assembly GCF_025602895.1 of Polychytrium aggregatum. Classification (NCBI taxonomy): domain Eukaryota; kingdom Fungi; phylum Chytridiomycota; class Chytridiomycetes; order Polychytriales; genus Polychytrium; species Polychytrium aggregatum. Next base: position 156,780 of record NW_026516308.1, on the reverse strand, counting down.
GTTGAAAAGTACGTTCGGCAGTATGATGTCCTGGAGCTGCAGCTCCGACACATTGACGACCCGGCCTTCGACATCAACGATACGATCGCGCAGCTGTATCGCAATGAGGACATGGCCATGATCAAAGATGAAGCCGTCCCTCAAGATCAGACCTTGCCTGATGCAGCTGTCGCTGTTGCGAGCACTGTAACCAAAGCAGAGGATGCGTCGGTGTTCTCCCCGAGTGTGCGCGACCTGGGTCCGTCAGACCCGATGGATACCACGGCCTAGAGACCGAACGTAGTTGGGGCAGAGGCAATCGCCCGAACCGAAGCTGGGCAAGGATCGACAATAATGACGAGAGTTTTCTACGATCCCCCCCCGCTCCAACCATGCTGCAAAAATGCTTGATGGCCACTGCATTGAAATATGGACTGGGTGCGGGCATAGTGCATGCGAAGACAGAGAAACAGACTATTGGCGCTCGTCTATCTTTGGGTGTGGCTTCAACGGGATTCGTACCCATGTGGGCACATCCTGCCGGAAACACACCCTCGTCCGCTTCCCCCATCGCCGCTTCCTGCGATCGCGTTCGTTTCGGCCGATGCTCTGTTTTGCTTCAGTTTGTTTACGGAGGCAGTCCGCAGCCGGCAGGTGTTGACACATCCGTCGGCGGTGCTAGGCTTCGGCCAGAGCATCACGGCTTCTTTTGTTGTCTGACGGAAGGAAGGCACTGTTGTGGTGGCGGGTGCGCTTGCGGCAATACTGAGATTCTTTCGATTCGTCCACCCAGAAGGCAACGCCGATCTTGTCTCTGAGCAGTGATCGGTTCCCAGGGTCTAATAAAGCCTCACCCTGGAGCCAGCCGGCCGCCCTCCGGTCGAGAGACACACTTTGCTGGCCCCTGACTATAACATCTCGGCGACTCGATCGTGTCTGTCCGCCCTGCCTGTCACTTCACTGTAAGGATCGTTGTCGCAGCTCAGTTTCGAGAGCATGGCGGCCGATGACTGTCTCGCTGCAGCCAACTGGGTTGGTCGCCACCGTCACTGCCGCTGCTCGTCGACTCGCTGCATTAGTAATGTCAGCAGCTAATGTCTGCTTGGGAAGAGGCTAGGAACAGCGGTGATATCTTCTTGCTGCATGGCTCGCATTCTCACGCCATATGTCCTGGGTTGCTCCAGTTCCCAGACCCAGACCCAGACCCAGATCCAGACCGCCGCCGCCCCTCCGTCCTCACCATGCCTCCATACCAGCCACCGACTTCAAGCACATCCTCCGGCACCTCACCAACATACGGCCGGCAGATGTATCCCTCGCCATACTCGATCAGTGGTGTATCCGCGAACGGCTCGTCACCGACAGCATACTATTACTCCACCGTACCCGGCTCCATCAGTGCCTCTGGCTCCGGTCCCAGCATCGGCTCGAGCGGCGTTCCAATGAGAATCAACGTCACCAGCACCAATTCGGCGTTTGCTGTATCGGCTGGCACCGCGAACGTCAGCGCAGCCACGGGCCAGCCCGTCGTTTCCGAGAACCCATACATCTTCCACCGTCGGTCTGCCAACGTCCACCTTCCGCGACAGATGATGACCCGGGAGGAGACCGAGCACTTTGCCATTCGGCCGCAGTTCCGAAGCAAGGTCGTCTGTCTGTTAGGCTGCAAACACTGCAGCCGGGTTGTCTGCAAGCGCGGAATGAAGGCCATTCTGCTGGCCGACATGAACGTATGTTGGCCCGTGTGCGAATGAAGGCGCGAATATCCGATCGGGGGGGGGGCGAGACCGGCCCCGGCCACTGATTGCTTTCTGGAAATCAGGGCGGCTGAGTGCTACAGAAAGTGCATCTTCTGGTGTTGTTGCCAGTCACAGGATTGGTGCGATTGGTACTGTTGCTGGCTCGGCCTACAGCCCGGATAGACACGCTGCAATGACGGTGGATTACCAGCACGGCCAAAGCTCTCACTGCGATCGAAACCGCCGCCAGTACTAACCACGATGGCATATTGTAATCTGGCTCGATGGCGAATGTCGCTGGCGCTGCTTCATCCAGGTTGAGCTGTTTTCCACTGATGCGCCGCCTGTCGGTGAGTAACCCGGGTATCCAGCTCTGACGGCCTCTCATCCGATGCGGCGATGGTCGGTTCATTGAGGGCTCACGATAATGCACTGATTCCACTGCGTGCGCAAATATCCAGGCGTCCAGCTTGTCAATGACGATTACCAGACACGCAACTGCATGTGCCGCATCCGGGATGTCGCCTGCCTGGGATGGTAAGACCACAGCAACCGTCATCTAGTTGTTGGAGCAGCTTGCTGCCCCGCTGCGAGGTGCCGCTTGGCCTAACTGTGTTTTTGCGGTGTTCTTCAGCGGGAACGTCATCGGATACCACGTTACCCAACCGTGCGAGCAGTGCATGGAGGCCTGCAACAATGGCCACTTTTGGATGTTCCATGTCCATGAGGTATCGACTACAGACCGCCTGAACGCAACCGGTGAGTCTGGCCACTAGCCCTGGCAGTGAATCGTCATGCCCAGCTTGACTTTAGGTGCACGCCCGGCGATTGGGCATCTTTGCCTCGATCCGGCACCGCCATCTTCCATCGCATCGCATTGCATTGCATCGCATTGCATTGCATCGCATTGCATTGCATCGCATCGCATTGCATTGCATCGCATCGCATTGCATTGCATCAGATCGCATTATATCTCATTGCATCGCATCGGATTGCATCAAATGCTACAGGAACAAAGCCGCTGGTCTGGGCGAGTCTCCCGCGGGCAGACAAGGACTTGGATCTCAGCACTGATACTCCGTACGAGTCCATGTGTCGCTGAAGCAGGCATGTCCCGAGGGATGCAGTCCCTCCAAGATGAAATGCGTCGCCCTGGATATCTGTCGTCGCCGCTGTCTTGGCTCAACATCTCAATACACATACTCATCAGCACGGTTATCCACGGCATCATCCTGCGCACTGAGCCCCGAGCGAATGGGATGCGCACTTGAGTGGGCTCGGCAGCTGTGCGTCCTGCTGCAGGCGGAGTAAGGCCCTGTTGTTCCAAGCGAGACTTGCCGTGGCAAGCGCCAATGTCTCTGGAGCCAGGACTTGGGCCCGGTGTCGGGTGCCCATGCCGGGGTTCCTCTTGGCTCTGATCCGCTGCGGCAATCTCGACGATGAGCCTGCTCTACCAGCGCACACCTCTGATCAAGGCGTCTGACTCGGCCGCCGCTCGCCTCGGAGTCAGGGCGGTCTATCTAAAGCTGGACAATCTCCAGCCCTCCGGAAGCTTCAAGGTTCGGATGCCGCCCCGGACGCCGATGCCCTTGCTGTATGCATGTCCTTTGCGACCATGTCCACTCACACTTGTCCAATTCGCCAACGCATGCGCTCAATCCCTCTCTGGCTGCGACCCCCTCGACACTGTCCGATCAAGATCCGAGGAATCAGCCACCATGTCCGCCGAACCCTCGCCGGCCGATCCGACACCGGCCCCCTGGCCCTGATTTCGTCCTCGGGTGGCAACGCCGGAATGGCAGTCGCATACGTCGGCAAGGCGTACTCGCTGCCGACCATCATCTTTGTCCCGAAAACAACCGCTGGGTCGATCATCCACAAGCTTGAAGAGCTCGGTGCCCAAGTCCGTGTCGTTGGCTCCGTCTGGGACGAGGCCCACCAGGCCGCCGTGGCCTACTGCAACGAGCTTGGAGCGGCCCAGACCCTCTACGTCCACCCGTTCGATCACCCGGATCTGTGGGAGGGCCACTCGACTCTGGTTGACGAGATTGTCGAGGATGGGGTGCTGCCCGATCTTGTCGTCTGCTCCGTCGGCGGCGGAGGACTGCTGGGTGGTATCCTCCAGGGGCTGGCCAAGCACCAGCTGCCCCAAACTCTTGTTGCGGCCGTCGAAACGGACGGAGCAGCGTCTTGGAGAGCAGCCCAAGATCAAGGCCTGGTCGAGCCCGTCGCCATCAGCGAGATCTCTACGATCGCCAAGACACTGGGTGCCCGTGCGGTCTCGGCCGGTGTCCTCAAGCTGGCCCGAGCCCATCCTGCCGGCGTTGTCTCGGTGCTTGTCAGCGACCGGGCTGCCGTCCAGTCCTGTCTGATCTTTGCGGACGAATACCGATTCTTGGTCGAGCCGGCCTGCGGTGCTTCCTTGGCGCTGCTGGACGACGCCGCCCTGTTCAAACAGTCGTTCCCGACCCTGGGCCACGAATCCGTCGTCGTTGTCGAGGTTTGCGGCGGGAGCGGTGTGAACCTGGAACTCCTGAGCGACTGGAAGTCCCAGACGGGACTCGCCGATTGATCCCAACCAACAATGTTCCGTCTTTGATGTCTGCATGAGGTGCAGCATCTAAAGCAGACACTGGCGAGTACCAGGGTTGTTGTTCCTGACAGTGCACATAATAAACATGACGTCTCGGGTTGAGTGCCTTTGGCGGCCTTTCTGGATCAGCCCAGAGCATTGGATTGCGACAAGTGACAAGCAAGGGTCTCGTCAATGGCCATGGAAGTGAGAAATGCATGTGTGTATTCAGAATCCCGATCGAGTCCCGCTTGGACTCGCACCAGGATGCCAAGATCCATTGCTGTGGGGCGCTGTACATTCAAGCACTCCACAGATCGCTGCACGGGGTGCGTTCGCAACTACTTGATTCGTCGGTGGAAGCCATGGAGCACGTCGGGGACTCGGGCCCGAGCTTCTCGTGCACAACATGTTTCTGGAACCATCGCAGGGCTTGGTCGAGTGTGCGCTCGATGCTGTCGGTATTCGAGGGCACGCCGCTGGAGACAGCGACCATTCGGGCACATGTGTTGACGGTTGTGCAGTCGTAGCAGAGATATTCGCTCCCGGCCTTCTCGATTGGGAGATAGGTGATCCCTGGGATGGTGCAGCTGCCGGCATCGGGGATGTACTTTAACCGGTGGCCCTTCTTGCGCGGAACAATCAGATCGCCAACGACGAAGGATGGGTCGTTTTCATAACACGAGCGCTCGCTTCGGTTGTGACGGAACGGCAGCCCGACGCTGAGACGGAATTCGAGCTCGCCCCAGATGCCGCCGCCCTCGGCCAGGTCGATGAGATGGCCGATACTGCCTCCAGGGCGCCTGGCTGCGATCTCACAGAGGAGAAACTCAAGGCCGCCCGTGGCCGTAGGCCGACCAAAGAGCTCTAGGTGGAACATCAGCCTGCGTGGGGTCGGGAAGCACTGGAGCAGGCGGATGGCAGCATCACGCAACTGCGTCCAGCGAGCGTCCGACTTTGGCTTCACTCAGGGTGTCGCCTATGGCAACGTTCTGATACCAAAGTTGGTGGAGATGTACTTGAATGGCCACATCACTTGGAGCTGTCCGTCGATCAGGCAACCGTTGACGTGGTACATTTCAGCGTCGACGAACTGCTCGACGATCATGTCGGTCCCGTAGGTGATGCGCCAGTCGTGAGAGTCCTCGCGCGTGGGAAAGAAATTGGACGACAGAAACGACACAAGGTCGTCCCAGGATCGGATCACCTGGACGCCAGCAGAGGCACAGCCCATTGCGGGCTTGACAATGACGGGATAGCCGCATTGCTGGGCGAATTCGACCAGGTCCAGGGGATATCGCAGCCGGCGGAACTTGGGCACGGGGAAACCACCCTTCTGGGCAATGTCTTTCATCAGGACCTTGTCGCGGAAAAACAGGGCATCGTCGGGGCTGACAAAGCCTTTGGCTCTTGGAAGATTGAACATTTTTCGCAAGGTTGCGGCACGGATGATGAGCTCCTCCTGTTTGGTGTAGATCAGGTCGATGCGGTGCTTTTGGTGGAGTCGCATGGCCTCGATCTCAAGACAGGCATTGCGCTCGGGCGACTCCATTTCGACGTAGTCGGCACTGTTTTGCTTGTCTTCGTCAGTCAGAGCCCCAAGCGAGCTGATGATAAAGAGTTTGATGCGATCCTCGGGCCTGACGAACTTGGAGTAGGTCACAATCTTGTCACAGGGAGGCTCGGTTGTATCGTCGAGGATGAGGATGTGGAGATCGTCCTGATGCGGGGTCGTCGGCATGGGGCAGTCCACGAGGGCAGAGGGGGCGTTCCAGGCGGCGCTCGAGATGGTGTTGACTTGCGAGAGCGGTTTACTTTGGTCGGTGGATGGATCCATTGCAAATATATAGTGCATTTGTTCGAAGGGGAGGGGAAAGAACGAGTAAGACGGGGGGCTTCAAGACCGGAGAATGTTGGAGGACACCTGCGGTTCCTGAAGAGACACGAATGGATGGGCTAATGCGTTCGGAGCGGCGCGATGGAGGTATGGGTCTATATACTGGAGGCCGATTTCATTGGAGACTGGGGCAGGCCGCCAAATAGTCAGCCTGGTGGGAACGTTCTGTTTGCTGCAAGCCCAGGCTTGTGCCTCTGTTGTCCGACGCAAGCGAGCCTCTGTCAATATGTGTCGAGGCTTTCCCCACGCGCCGCGAAAGGCGAACACTGCCTGGAACGGGGCAAGCTGTGTTTGTTGTCCAGTGGCAAGCACAGAGGCTCTGCAACAACGAGACGCAACCTTACTGAATGCCAATCAAGAGCAGGCAGCCGGCGCGAGCAAGGCCATGTCCTGCCGTTTGGGTGGCCAACGGGCGCCGCTGACGGAGGAGGAGGAGGCTGGCAAGCACATGGTTGGTCAGTGTTGGTGGCATGGACACTGTGTCTACCTAGATGCCGGCGTGGGTCGCCCTTGGCGCACGCTCTTAAGTGGCGGATGTGAAGGTGCTGGTCGACCAAGCCGACAAAACGGATCAGAGTCACACGCAGCCACTCGATGCGACAGGCCGCGTGCGGGCGGAAAACTGGCGTAGCTGACTTTGCAAAGACATCTTTGATATCAGCATGGAGTGGGCAGATGAAAGGAAAAAAAAAAAGGAAGCAAGGGTGCGGCGAGTATGGGGCGAAAGTGGGCGAAAGTGGGCGAAAGTGGGCGAGTGTGGGGAGAAAGTGGGGCAAGCCAACTGGCAGCTGGCTGCTGAGGAGGATGCAAGCCGCTGTAACTCAGGGAGCGCCGAGCCCAGCGCACAAAGCGTCGCATTGACCAACCGGCTCGGCAGTGGGATGAAACGTGGTGGTGGGGATGCGGTGGTGGGGTTGGGGAAGATCGGTGGCGTGGGAACAAGGGTCGTTACCGGAATGGGCTGCGAGATCGCCGTCGATCGACCCAACGAGTGCCAGGCAGGCGCCGGCCGACGAGCTGCAGCCACTGTGCGCAAGAGCAAGCCTGATGTCCCCCTCCCTCGGGCAAGGACGACACAAGAAACGAGCATGATCCCACAGGATCCGAATGGGCCACTCTCGCCGGTTAGTGCAGCGCAGCCTCGTCCTGTCCAGCGCAGCGCGGTGCAGGAGCCAGAGCACCGTTGCCAGACCACCACGGATATCGAGCGCATATGCAGCGCTGCCCGATTCTCTCCTTTGATGACGGCATCCAGCAGACATTGCCTTCTTTCGTCGCTCGAGATCCGATTCCGTCCGTCCCCAACAAGCGGGCTTGATTGTCCCTGTTTGATCCACGTGACCGACATCGAGGGAGCGCGGCCTTGATCGATCAGCCGAGCTGGTTTGGGTTGTCTCTCGCCTCCCCGTCCCAGAGCTCCGTTGATCACGCAGGGCTGCTCTGCTCATGATGCGCCGGCTTGTGGCTGCATATCGAGTGGCCTGGCCGAGACCGCTGGTGCAGACAGGAAATCGTCAAGCCCAATGCGTGCTGCTGGTAGTGTCGACCGTTCAACGCTGGCCCGCAGCAATGTCGTGTCCGTCGCTCCGCTCAGATGCATCTTCGCCATCCAACGTCCGCTCACCTGGTTCCTGGTTTCTGCTGCTCTGCTCGGATACGTAGACAAGACTGCATAGTTATGTCAGATCATTGAAATCCTCAAGCAGGCCCGCTCGCGATTTGCTTGAGATCAAGAAGGAGGTTCAGGAGGCTCTTCGTCTCGGACGGCCTGTGGTTGCCCTCGAGTCGACCATCATCAGCCACGGTGGGCTTCGGCAACAAGCATCCCGGGCAGACGAGCCGCACTGCGAGGAGGATAATGCAGCTGGGCTAAACACAGCGCGCTGGGTCATGTCGCTGATACAATATGCCCTTTCCATCGACAGGAATGCCCTATCCCGAGAACCTCAAGACCGCCGTTGCTGTCGAGGACATTGTTCGCAGCCAAGGGTGCACTCCAGCCACAATCGCCATCATCGACGGGCAGATCAAAGTGGGGCTGTCGGAAGACGACTTGGAGACGCTGGCTAGGACTGGCCTGAAGGCCGAGAAGACATCGCGGAAGGACCTTGCCCTGGTTCTGTCGCAGGTGCGCTCTCTCTGGGTCCCGAGCCGAACGACTGTTGAGATGGAGGTTGTCGCAGGCTCCCAAGCCGCCGGTTCGACCTTCTTCCGGATCACTAATTCAGATTCCATATTCTTTGGCCTTGTCTGTGCTCGTTGACCCGATTGGCGTCCTCAGAAAAAGACTGGCGCAACAACGGTCTCGGGCACCATGCTCATCGCGCACATGGCCGGCATCAAGGTGTTTGTAACCGGCGGCATCGGCGGAGTGCATCGTGGGGCAGAAGAATGTAAGCCGAACTGGAATACTCGAGTGCTTGTCGACTCATTGATCGAGAGTGCTGCTCGGAGCGCTGTTGATCTGGCCATGGATCTCCCGACAGACTATCGATCTCATGCATGCTTCATCCGATCGTGGGCTGTGCTGCCCAGCAATGGATATCAGTGCCGATTTGACCGAGCTCGGGCGCACGCCAGTCGCTGTGATCTGCGCCGGAGTCAAGTCCATTCTGGATATCGGGAAGACTCTGGAGTATCTGGTAGGGTTAAGTGGTGTGCTCCCGCAGCAGAGGAGCATTCGAGGCAACGAAGCAGAATGAGATGGGCCAACAGAGATAGCAAGACAGCGTGTCGGCCGTCCCTGTGATTGCGGACGCTGGGTTTTAGATGTGATACTGTGGCCTTTGGCGAGGAAGACGCAATATTCAGCTCTACCGATTCACATTGTCGTTCATCCATCAAGGAAACTCAAGGAGTCACCGTAGCTACCTACCGCTCGGCAGAGTTCCCGTCTTTCTACTCCAGAAGCAGCGGCTTCAAGGTTTGTGATATTCGCAGCACACTTGTCCGCGGCTCCTGGCTCGGTACTGACACAGGCGTCATCGTTTCAGAGTCCAGCAGTACTACAGACGACATCCGAATGCGCTTCGTTAATATGTGAGTCATCTTGCAATGGATGGCTCGTTTATCACCCAAAACATATATGGGCAGCGCCATTAACTTGGACGCACCTTTCAGTCAACAATCAACGACTGGGGCTCCAAAGCGGCATGGTATTTGCCTGCCCCATTCCAGAGGAACACGACATGGATGGTGCCGCCATCGAACAAGCCATTCAGCAAGCTCTGCAGCAGGCCCGGTGCGCACACAGTCAGCACATTTGCACTCACTGAGATATCTCTCGGTGTTGACTGACTTTGAGGAACTCAATTCGTCACGTACCAACAGCGACAGCAGTGTCCAGGGCAAGGATGTCACACCCTTTCTGCTCGACCGGGTGAAAAAGCTCACCGCGGGTGCTTCCCTTGAGTCGAGTGGGTATCGCTGCTGGTTATGCTGCTATCTAGGATGCGCAGTGCAGTGGCTGATACATCGATTGGATTCCAGATATTGCCCTAGTCAAGAACAATGCCCACATTGGTAGCCAGATTGCGCGCGAACTGGTAACGTTGTTTTATCTGAGCTTGGGTCATGGCACCGGAATCATGTCACTGACTGCCGCAATCATGGATCCTCAGTCCGCTCTAGCCTCAGCCGGGAACAGCACCCCCAATCTTGCAGTGTGCTCGACTCAGCGACCTTTGATTTTTGGTGGCTCGGTGATGGACATCTCGTCAAAGTTCGACAAGGCTTCCAGGAGACGGAGCAGCGAGAATGGCGTCTTGATGGGCACATCATCTCCTGGGAGCGTCAAGCAGTCCCTCGGCGGGGTGGGGCGCAACATGGCTGAGGCCTGCTTCAGGACAGGAGGCCATCCGGTATTTGTTAGTGTGGTTGGCGGCGATCTCGCGGGCCAGTCCATCATCCGCCAGATGCACGACTGGGGTATGGTAAGCACCCACCGATCGATCGCTGTGTTCATTTTGCATCGACCGACACGAGCTTTGTTGGATGGATCGTCTGGCCTGCCAATGAAATCCGAGAAGAAGCACCAAGGGCGGCGCCGCTTGATGCAGTCTATCGACACGGCCAAACACAGTAAACTGACTGGACGGCCTGTGTTGGAATCGTGGTCTCCGCTGATGAGCTGTTGCTTTTGATTTCGTCCGCAGGATGTAGACAACATCTCGACCGAAGCCACCCAGCAAACCGCCGTCTATAGCGCGTTTCTTGATCCTGCCGGGGAGATGCTTACCGCCGTTGCAGACATGAAGATCCACGACTCCATCCCAACACACCATGTACGTCTCTGCTAGGGGCCTGCTCAACAGGCGACATCATGTGTCTGTTCCCTCGGATACCGTCGCTAACGCCAGTTTATTCGCAGATCGATTCTCTAATCCAAAGATTCAAGCCTGGTGTCGTTGCCTTTGATGGCAACCTATCGGTTCGTTCAATGGAAGCAGTTGTATCGCGGTGCCACGACCACTCGATCCCTGTGCTCTTTGAGCCCACATCGATTCCAAAATCCACAAAAGTCCTTGAATTGAGTATAGGCGGCGTTGAGTATGCGACACCCAATCTGGGCGAAGTTCTGGCCATGGGAGAGTTCCTCTCAAGAAGACCCGGCACGTCCTTGGCAGCTCCCTTGAAGTTGAAGCAGCCGGCACGATCAGGCATGGAGATATTGAAGGGTACGAGGCTACAGCGACACGCTGCCTCTCTTGATGCGCCTGCCGATCTGCACTCTTACCAACATCGGGACGCCTTTCGCGCTACTGAATCACATGTTTTCTTGATTCTAGCCCACCCCAAGCTTCTCCCTGCCATTCTGAACGTCACTCGACACATTCCCAAGCTGGCTATCAAGATGGGCGCCGGTGGCGTGGTGGTTGCCGTCCGGGACACCCACCAAAGCTCCGAGCCATCTACGCAATCCAAGATCGTCGCCAGCTCAACCCACGAGCTCGAGGTCCATGTCGGTAGCGAGCGTGTGCAGGTTGTCCATATACCGGTTACAAAACGGCTGACCAAGTGTGTGAGCGTCACGGGCGCCGGCGACAGGTACGTTTCGTTGGAGACAAGTGCATGATACTGCGGATGCCAACGCCTTACTCTGTTGGAAGGAACAGCACAACCAATGCGAATGGCGCGAGCAAGATGCCGGTCAACTCAGTGATATAGATGTCGCCTGTCTTGCTGCAGGCTTGTTTCTGATACTATGCGTCTCTTCACCCCCACCAGCATGGTTGGCACTCTAATTACCCATCTCCATCGCCACCCAGGCGGTGGCGTGGACGTCCTCCTCGAAGGCTGCCGCGCTGGAATGGCGGCGTCGCTCCTATCGCTGCAATCAACTCACGCCATCAGCGAGATGCTGAGTCCGTCTGTGTTTTCAGCTGTCGCAAGATGAGACGAGACACACCCTGCTGTTGCTATTTTGTGTGGGAATACCATCGGCCACCCCCCCCCGCATCACAATATCAACGATTGTTGTCAACGGTGGGATCGAGACTGGTCGCCATAACAAAATGATCGTCGGCGTCGAGGGTGGTGTTTGGGCGTTCATCTTCAAGTGTGTTCACAGCATACTCTGTCAGAGTCACTCTCCAGATCGCATGGTGTTGCCGATTTTACCAACGTCGGTGTTCTAGAACGCCGGTCGCTTGGTTGGGAGGGTCCTGAGGATCGCAAGTCATCGGCGCAGCCGCAGGCTATCTGTGCTCGGTCCTATGCAATCTATCGAGAATGTCCAGTGAGCAGCTTGTGCACTTGGGAGAATGGAGACAGTGTCTTTGACCAGAGCTCACCAACGCAGTCACAGGCAGCGCCATGAAACCCAGTCCAAACTGACGTCAGAGTCCCAATCAGCAGCTCTCTCTTGAAGACAGACTCACGCAGTCAGCGGATCGCTGTGCTGGAAGGGGGCTTTGCTCGTCAGTCGATCAGGCAACATCAACGGTCTCGCGAGGATCGACGAGTATCGACGAGGGTGTGCTTGGAGTAAGTGGCGTTGATGGCGATCGAGTTTCTGGAGAGTAATCCTGCTTGGCTCAGAGGGTTGATCATATCTTGCGACGTAAACAGCCCCATGGATGGTGTGGGGAGCAGATGCAAGAGCTGAGAGAGAGGTAAGACTCGTAATCAATCATCGGAGTAAGTGGTCGTCGACGGAAATCCATAGCGACTTGCTTCGTTGGGTGGGTCATATTCGCGATTGGGGAGGTGATCTAATGCCCGACCTTGTCGTTACGTCGTCCTCTCTGATTGACCGGGCGATGACCTGACATGATTCGACCCCCAGAGGACGCCGCGAGGCGTCAGTTTCTGTACCTGCTGTCTTGGGCGGTGCAGTATTTTACACAAGGTGCAGCGGATGTGTGCTGATCATTCAAACCGCATCGGACCAAAACCCAGAGCTGCGACGATTCCAGGCCGCCTCTCTCTTGTGCCTCTCTTACGGCTACCTTGCCTTACCCCTTCGCCACCAGCACTAGAACCCTTCAGGCTCGGCCGGCATTCGTTGATTGTACGCTGACTTTTCCATCCCTTGCTGAGCCGCTGCCTTCGATACGCCGACAGTGCTGCTTCCTCTTGGCCTCATAGGGCAACTCGAGCCGCCGCGTACTTCACTGGCATCCTTTGCGGGCATATCTGCACTGATTCCCATACCCTCCCCAAGTACTGCACGGCATGAGCGACCCAAACAAGCCCCCGGTCGACATCGAAAAGGGCATCGTGTCGCCTGTGGTGCAGGAGCTCTCCGCAGGCATCAGACGGGAAGAATCACTCACAGTTCGCCTGGAAGTGAAGCGGCGAGGCTCGTTACAGTTGCTACTGCCTACTGCAGGCGGCACAAGTGGAGGCGATGCCCCTGAGGGTATTCCAAAGTCGCTCTCCCAGCAGTCCAGCGTTGGCCTCCAGGCCCACCTCAATGCATCCGGCTCTGTCGCCTCCGAAAGCATCCTGGTGAACGCACGAGACAAACCTGCAAATCGGAACCCCACAAACCGACTGTCCGTCACCATCCGGCCACCCGGCCTCGCGACTGCAGTTGCGCCTACTTCCGAGACAACTGCGCTGCTTGACACCCCCGTTCTGGTTTTGCCCGACATCAACTCGGCCGAAACGGCGGTCGCGGATGTTCCCCCTGCCATCGCCAATCCCGAGAAGACCGAGGCTGCATCCGACGCGACTCCACAGAACAACCAAGACCCATTCGTTTCCACTCCGCTATCAAATACCCTGCTGAAGCACGATGCGTCGGAAACAGTGATATCGGCGAACGCAGCTTCCGCACAGTCGTTGCCCACGTCATCGCCGTTTGCAGCAGCCGCGTCGGCAATGGGGACCAATCCTGCGTCGGCAATGCCGACAAAGCCCGCAGCAAAGTCCCAAGGCCGCAAGTCTCACCAAGGTGCAAAGAGAATGTCGCTTGGAGCAGCTTTGTGCATCCCGCCGCCGCCACGTATCGACGACAGCATGAATCCACGTAAATTCATCACGCTGTCGCTCGGGGCCATCGGGATTGTCTACGGAGACATTGGCGTGTCTCCTCTGTTCGTTCTCAAGAGTATCCTCGGCACATCGATCCTCGAAGGTCAGCCCAGCCTCTACCAATCATACGAAGATGTCTTGGGAATCGTGTCGCTGCTACTATGGACCATCTCGCTGGTGTGCTTTGTCAAGTACATCATATGCATTTTGAAAGGTGAGGCCATCGTTGCACACTGAGGAGTCGCTTCATCAACAAGACCAAGGCCACGGAATGCCATGGGGCGTGTGGATCGAATACGAAGCTGTCCCGTCGCTCGCTCTGTTTGTGCACTCACTGGCATGACTGTACTCCGAATTGCTTGCCTTGGGTCCCACCCGAGAGATGCTCGCGTGAACTGTATTCTGGGTCCCGCCGTCCTGCTGACTCTGCTTTGCCGTCGTGCCTATACTCGTTTGCGAAACGGCTCTCCGATCCCAACCCAGCCGACAAGAACGGCGAAGGAGGCACGTGGGCTTTGGTTTCGCTCTTGCCGACAGACAGCGGCGATATGACGCTCTGGGAACACAAGCACCTCTTGGTCACCATCGGCATGGTCGCTGCTGCGTGTCTTCTCAGCGACGGTGTAAGTACCCGGCCTCTCCTGTCTGCTTTCTCCCGTGAAGTCAGTTGACTGTTATGCAGCATTCTCTCCAGTGGCTCACTGACGACGTCTTCCACCGTCGATTGCAGTTTATCGCCCCAGCCATCACTGTTGTCTCGGCGTTTGAGGGTGTTCAGTCGTACATCGGGTAAGCATCATGTGGAGCTGATCGAGAGTGTAATTCAGATTGCCAGGCTCGACTTCATCAGACTCCTGTAGTCTGTGTGATTGCCCAGAACCACCGTTTGCCGTGACCTGAGAATGCTAATGACTACCAATTATCTCGCAGTGCGGACAATCTCAAGAGCGACTATGTCGTGGGGATCGCCATCGGGATATTGTTTGTTCTCCTGTGCATCCAGCGGTTTGGAACCTCCAAGGTCATCACGTTCTACGGCCCCATCATGGTGCTGTGGTTTCTCTCGATTGCCGCCATTGGGCTGTACCACATCTCGTTCCGGCCTGGTATCTTTGTGGCCTTGAGTCCACACTGGATCGTCATATTTCTGATCCGGCACGGACTCGACGGATACTGGGTGTTCGGCAAAGTGTAAGTGGTGTGGGTGTATGTCCAGTACGCATTTGCGGTGTCGTGGCCCAGTACCCGTCGTCAGAGCAACATTTGGGTGGACACGAGCCTGTATTGCCGCAACGCACGCTGATTGAACTCATTTCATGGACTGGTTTCCGATTGACTGCAGGGTGCTTGCGGTCACTGGTGTCGAAGCCATGTATTCCGACCTCGGCCACTTCAAGACTGTGCCGATCCGTGCTTCGTTTCTGGGCCTCGTCTTCCCCTCGCTCTTGCTGAACTATCTAGGGTACGTCGATATGCCTTGAGTCGCTGTCGCCTATGGCGCAGTCTCTGCAGCGGATCATGCATGGGAAGCCACAGATACATTATCTTTCACATCATGCTGTCTGAGACTCTCCGGCGATGGACTTGACTAAATTTACCCTAAATATTAAAGTCAAGCAGTGTGTCTATTGGACGGAGTCGACGACGCTTCGAATGCGGCCAATTGGACCAACATCGCCAGCGCTCCATTCTTTGCAAGCGTGCCTGAGTGAGTGTGCTTGCTCGACTGGCGCCTGATTCTCCCGGACTGCAGAGCTGATCGACTGCCCTTCATGCTCAGGCCCGTCAAATGGCCGGTGCTCATCCTTGCCACACTTGCCGGTAAGTTCGGTGCTCAAGAACGTCCAAACCGGCCTCCAGCATGGTATCTGATGGCTCTTTCCTCTCGCCAGCGATCATTGCATCCCAGGCCACGATCAGCGGATGCTTCACCCTGATTGATCAAGCAGTCAGTATTACACGCCCTGCATCAGAAATTGCTCTGTATTTCCGGCATCGATATCTTGATCGGCTGGTGATTGAAAGCATACATCGAGTGGTGCTAATCGCCTCTATGATGTGCACTTTGCCAGATCTCTCTCAGTGTTTTCCCGAACGTCAAGTCGATCCACACCAGCACGCAAAGCGCAGGCGCTGTCTATATCCCATTCTTCAACATCCTCTTGGCGATCGTATCACTCTCTCTTCTGGCCATTTTCCGAACAAGCGAGGACCTTTCGAATATATACGGTAACGCTGGCTCGTTGTAGTACGCCACCACAATCCGAAGGAGCGCGAGGAAGATTGGCTCGCCATCTGCACGCCCAATCGCCTCGCCGTCTCCATGGCCACTGGACTTTCTGACCCTCCACTTCCAAACAGGCATCTGCGTGACCATGACGATGCTGGTCACTTCCATTCTCTACGTTCTCGTCATGATCTACACATGGAAGTACCCCAGATGGAAAGTGGCGCTCTTCAGTTGCTTCATATTTCCCTTGGATATCCTCTTTCTCGTGGCCACTTGGAAGAAGATTGCCCCCTTTGGATGGGTCTCGCTCTTGATCAGTCTCTTCATGTTCCTGTTCATGTATGTGTGGTACACGACAACGATGGAGGTGAACGACTACCTGCGTGACAAGCTCCTCACCATGTCCGAGCTGCGTCAGCACGTCAAGAGCATCATGCGAACCAACGGAACCATCGTATACATCTCCAACACCGACGAGGACGTTCCGAATGTGCTCAACATTTGTGCGAAACGCCTCAATACTCTTCCGACCAACATAGTGTGCATGAGTGCGATCTCGTCCGCTGCGCCTTTCATTGCCGACGAAGAGAGAATGGTATTCCGGACGGTGGACGCTGCCGCAGGAATCTACCGCCTGGTCATTTCTTATGGTAAATGCAGTGAATGGGTGTCGCACGTTAGTCAGTCGTCGCGAACGCCGTGTGTGAATAGCCCGTTTGTGAATAGCCCCGAGTGCTCACATTGCTATCTTTCACAGGTTATGCTGAACGTAGCATCGACTCAGTCACAGCTCTGGAGAGAGCCAAGAAGCGAGGACTGAGGATGAAACCTGGTGACCCGCTTGTCTTTGTGGTTGGTCGCGAGATCATTGCATCATGCAAGGAAGCAACCGTCTTCTCTCGGATTCGCCGGACGGCCTACGATGCCATCTCACGCAATACAGAAGGCAAGATCGAGTACTTCAACCTCCCACCTAACGACACGCTTGAGGTTCGTATCTCCCTGCAGCGGCTGCTGACGATGCTGACGATGCTGACGATGCTGACGATGCTGACGATACTGACGATTCTGATGATGCTGCCCCATGCATTTGTTTCGCTGCACAGGTCAGCGGCCAGATCGTGCTGTAATCGCCAAGGAAGTGAGCACCCGAGCCTCGCTGGTGCTGCAGGCCGATGCCGGGCCACCGCTTTGTCCATGCCACCATTTTCATGTAGCAATACTCTACCCGGGCTGCTTTGGGAATAGAAATATAACTCGTTTGGAATCAGGGTGCCTTAGTGTCGCTCAACTGGGGCGCATTTGATCAGACCCTCGTCGAATGCGTGTGTGGGAAGCGGTTCGTTGACTGCAGCGGCCTCAGTAATGCATTGCTTCCTCTAATGAGATGGCTCATGTTGCTCAGCATATCAGGCGGGCACATTCAGGCGACTGGTCACCCTCTCTTTCGATTTGCCAAAGAGTCCCGCGCCAAATCAACGGACTTTTAGGTCGAAGTTGGCAATGTCCCAGCACACCTCCTCTCTCGGCAGTGAGACGGCCAATCCAATAAAAACGGACACCCGGATTTTGATCGTTGGTGAATGTTATCACTCAAAACATCGCGTGCTGGCCATGGTCATTCTGTGATGTGTTTCTGGATCTGAATCAAGGACGCTTTCTCGCTCAGATGGCTCCCTGCAAGCGAAAGGCACCACCCAGGAGACGGCGATTCAAGCGACTCGATCTCCAGGTGTGCTCACAGTGCCAGGAAGCCAAGCGACTCGAGAAGGCCGAGTATCTTGATGTCGATTCACCATTGCGTTGTCCAGAGGGTCGAGTGAATGCACCACACTCCCACATCGACACAGGAGATCGACCAAGTGTACTCAAGACCAGCCAAGGATTGCCAACCATGGCGGGAAACAATCACACGGCTTGCTCACTGGGGCCAACGGATCAGCAGGCTTGTGTCGCCGATGCCGGAAAGTGACTGTCCGGTTTCCTTCTGTATTTTATTTCTCCCAGACCACAGCGTCGCTCTTGCTTTCTCTATCGCTTTCGCACGCTCTTGCATTACCCTTTGATCCCTTCCCTGGAGAGTTTTTGCGGCTGGATTCGATGGGAAATCGCCATTCTCACGTCCACACAGATACAGAGCCTCGCGCTGGATTGCCGCCGCCGTCGCCGCCGCCGCTCCAAGGTCCTGCGGTGCTGATGCAATCGGGATCTCAGCCTCTCAGAAAGAAGGCCCTCCTGACCTGGGCATCACCAAAACCAACCACCCAAAAGGAACTCAAACGACAGCGCGAGGAATTCTGGGACACCCAGCCGACATATTCGGTTCGTTTCTGGCGTGCAGACTCTGCAGCGAACGTCTCGCATTCCCTTTGCTACCAATGAGATGTCGAGCCCGAGTTTGTGCTGTCGTAGAGAACTGCGACGACAGATTCGCCAGGTGCGGTTCCTAATACGATGGCGGCAACTGCGGTACTTTCTCACCGCGTTCGATTGCGTTGTTGGGTATCTTTCGCCTCCGCCAGGGCCGGATCGAAATATGGCAGGCTCTCAAGGCAGCATGCGAAACCTCGGATGATCAGCTTGCACAAATCATCATCGATTCGGCCAACGTCAAGGTGCCGACCGGCAATCTCGCCGACGGATGCTATGACGAGCTGGGCAACCAGTATGTCATCCCGCTCTTCTGCATTGTCAATCCCACGAACCTGGCCCAGGATGGCCCTGCGGACAGCTCGAACACCGGCTCTGAGAATCCGCCTGTATCAATTCTCCAAGCCTCGCACCTGGCATCCCGGAAGGAGGCCGCCGGAGACGACTCGCAGTATACCACCCAGGACGGGGACGTGGCCAAGAGCACCGACGAGCGATTCACACCACGAACCAAGATCACAGCCCGTCTGAGCACAGCCAAAGACCTGAAGCTAGAGCTGCCGGAGGAAGAGACGGTAATGGGTATCCGGAAACTGGTCCAGGCACAAGAGCATCTCGATCCCAACAAGCAGCGCACCCGGGTCTTTTACATGGGCAAGCAGCTCAGCGACGAAGTCAAGATTGGCGATGTGCCCATGAGGGAGGGGAGTGTGCTGCAGATCATGATTACGCCTCTATGAGCCAGCACGGCTCTGCCTCGAAAATACTGGCCATTTGCCGTTGATGCCAGCAGACAAACCGGGCCCTTGCCGATTCCCCCTCCCATCCACTGCCGGATATCTGTGGTCTGGGGGAATGACTCGAGTCGGCCTGATGGCGATGCCCGCTGCCGCTGAACGAGCATGTTGTAGACAAGAGCCATGTTATAGATACATGGAGAATGAATAGGCATGCATATCCAAGCAATCGCAGGCATGGGCAGGCGTGCAGGCCCAAGGCAATCCAGGTCACATCGCCGATCGCATCGCCGGCTTCTTGCAAGGGCCCTGGACAAAGTCACTGCCGCGCGCTCGTCTGCTGGGCATCAGCGTTCGCTTTCATCTCGCTGAGAGCTCCATGTCCCGAGCGGCTCTGCACACATCGCCCGGCCCCAACCCGCAGGATCCCGGGCCCGGCGAATGGGTCTTGGAGGCGACCCCATGGTCCAGAATCGAGAACGACCCAGGTGCCGAAGCTGAGCCGGGCACGAGCGGTGGTGCGGCAGAGGACTCGGATTGCCACCGAACAGGGATCGGCGCCGAAGAACATGACGATCCGTAGCTAATATTGGTGGCATTCGATTTGGGATTCGTGTGGATGCGAATGTGCCCGGTTTCGATGCACTGGATCTCCCAGGCCTGTTCACGGAGATGGCAGCCAAGATGGGCATCGAGGGAATACAGGTCGAGGAGGTTTTCACGCTTGAAGCCGACGATCTGGCGGCTTTTGGGTAAGTCGGCGTGAAGCTGAGGAGAATGGAATGCAGCGAAAACCGCATATCCAAGCCAAGCCAAGCCGAGCCAAGCCAAGCCAAGAGTGGCCCTGTGCCGACCAAACCCAGCCGTATCGCTGAATCTTTGCCGACTTGCCCTCAGGACTATCTATGGATTGATCCTATGCTACTCTCTTTCCGAGGAGAGCGATGCCTCGGACCACGACGAGCAATCAGCTGTGGAATCAGATATGGATTTGACCGAGACCGAGTCGGAGCCAGAGTCGGAGCCAGAGCCAAAACCACAGTCGGAGCCGGAGCCAGAGCCAACAGCGAATCTGTTCTTTGCAAGACAGGTGCGGATTTGATGCAGTGTCCAGGCGATATCGATCGACCTGATCGGTCTCGCACGAAATGCTGAGACCATGAGGACGTTGACGAGCGTTGGGAAGTGCCAGACCGACCAAGCGGTGGCTATCGCCCGAACCACAGCCGTTGAGCCCCCCGGATAGCCCGCAGAGTCCTGCCTGCTTGTAACGACTTGCCGCCTTCTACCACCCCCAGCTTATCGACAATGCGTGCGGTACCCTGGCCCTGATCAACATTGTCTGCAACGCAGCTGGCGCAATACGAATCGGCCCGACGCTGGAGGCATATCGAGAGTTTGCACAGGACTTTACTCCAGCGGTACGTTGTGCTCGTCCAGCTTCATGAGGCTGTCTATCAAGAGTGCTCAGCGTCTTGCGGCAATGTTCCCGGATCCTTTACTCTGCCTTGCGCACTCGAGGCCGTGCTGACTATCCTCCGGTCGGTTGGCTTCCAGCAAAAAGGAGCGGCTCTCAGCAATCTGCATTTCATCCGGGATATCCACAACAGCTTCCACTCGTCCGTATAGACCACCGGCGTCAGCCTCTCGCATCGTCCACGGAGCTTGCCTTGCGCTTTGTGCTGCGATCACTGATACGGGACCATCTGCGCCATGTTTCAGGCAAATCGCACGGTTCGACGACTGCGACTGGACAGAGGAAGATGGCGAGTCGCAGGAAAAGGACTCGGAAGCCGAACCCGACTACCACTTCGTGAGCTTTGTGCCGCTGAAAGGAAGCGTCTATTGCATGGATGGTCTGCAGACGGCGCCGACAGTGATCGGACCTGTAGAGCCGGACTGGGTTCGGACTGCCCTCGAGTTTATCCAGAAGATGCTCAGGGATAGCAGGTATGGCGAAATACGCTGGCGGTAGGATAAGGTCGTGTTGATGTACCGACGACACAGTTTCGTGACGGGCGCTATCGGTCGTTGATCGCATCGATTCGCTCACACTTTGTCCCCGCTTGTCCGGATTGACTTCCTCCCAGTCAAGGGTCTTTTGGGATGGGCTTCAGTCTGCTCGCGGTCGTCCAGGATCAGATAGCGATGCTTGAGGAGCAGGTGCAAGAATCTAAGCGTCAGTACCGGAGTATCCGCTCCGCCTTGGCCTCCACCAAGCCGACGATACAAAATAGGGCTCGTCATTCGGTGGGTACAATCGAGGATTGCCCCGATAGATGCGAGATCCATGGCCTTTGCGATCTGGTCTAATTTGCAAATGCCCATGACGATACATCTAGAGGAGAAGTGCATATGATGATGCAAGGTCGGAGACGCATCCAAATCAGCCCAGCGACGACCACAAGCTCGGGACCGAGGAGCACCAGGCGGGACACATCAGGGAGAGTATTCGAGAGCTCGAGTCCAAGCTCGCTCAAGAGAAAGAAAAGCGTCGATGCCACCAGGTACGGCTTGCTGCTGGTTCGCGATCGTCGGCTCGCTGCAGATTCCGCCTTGATCGGCTCTCGGCCATGGGAAAGGCTCCCGCATTTTGCACCATCGGGCACCTTGACCAGGGTATGGATCCTGGCGATGCTGTTGAGCCCATGGCCATGCCATGGCCCCTGTTGCTGATGCCGTCGCTCGCGATTGCAGGAGCAGAACGCCCTCCGGCGATTCGACTACTCCGAGTTTATCGCAGCGACAGTGACTCGGCTCATTGAACGGGGGCTGCCGAGCAGGTTTACCACAACCAAGAGTGCAAAAAAGCAACGTTCTGCCGGAGCTGCCGACAGGCGGTGATGAGAGATGTTTGCCGCGGGGTTCTCTATGCTGCGTTTCATCCGAGACATACCTTATTCCGGCATTTCGGACGCTATCCCATTTCAATCGAAGATGTCGCCAGTGATAGTCTGCATTCGTTTGCAATGAACACTGATCGTCCCACACATGGTGCTCTGGGACATTGTTTGGCCATGGGTGGATGGGTGGATTCGGGACCCAGAGAGAAGCGGCATGCCCGTTCAAAACCATGGTGTCGTGTTTTTCGCTCGTCTCTGCGCTTGGCCTTCATCTCTGCGCTTGGCCATCATCTCTGCACTTGGCCTTCATCTCTGCGCTTGGCCTTCCCTCTCCAACCCGACCGATATCCTGTGTCCCCCTCCCATGGCTGGATCAAGCGGGTCATTCAAGACGCCGTCAGGCACGGCCTCGGGCACTCTCGGCGCATATCGCTCGCAGTTGGCCGGCATGGATGCATACTCGGTAACAGAGCAGCATGTCGTTCCAAGGCTTGGGCACGGGCGGATTGTCGATCGCAGCAACAACCCAGGTTTATGTCAGACTATTCACACTCGCTCCGGTCTGTCTTGGCTGCACTCATGTCGCTAGCGACACAAGAAGCTGATGTCGGACTACCTACTGTTTTACGGCGATCGCGGAGCCAAAGTGCTGAATGAAGCCAAGGCGATGCAGTCCCGGGGAATCACCGAGCTCGATGTGCTGAAAGCCCACCACCGGTAATGCTCGAGCGCCTGGAGAGATCGGCGTCAATCGAAGCAGAATCGTTGGGGTCGCCAAGCGAGCCGGACCGAGATCGCCGAGGTTTTGCTTGCGGAGATTATCTGTCGAGACCCTCACCAGAACCAGCCTATCGAGGGCCGGCAGCGATCTTTGAGGGACAGCGCTCGAGCTCTGCCAGCGAGAGCCATCCAGGACTAGCTATTGACCATGGCGCCGCTCTTGACCGGAGAGTAGGTTCCTCCGATCCGAGAATGACGATGCAGAGGGCACTTGGGAGTCCAGAGTCGCCAAGAAATACTACGACAAGCTCTTCAAGGAGTATTGCATCGCCAACCTGACCAAGTACAAGGAAGGTCGTATAGCCATGCGATGGCGGACGGAGAAGGAAGTCGTCGTCGGCAAGGGTATGTCCGTGATGATCATCCAGCGTCGGATGGCGAGGCGTGCAGCGAGGGCCGACGCAGTTCGTATGGCCGGCTAATGCCGATCATCTGCAGGACAATTTGTCTGCGGCAACATGCACTGCAACGAGCAGACAGATCTGCGCTCGTGGGAGGTCAACTTTGGCTACATCGAGACCGGCGAGAAGAAGAATGCTCTGGTCAAGCTGCGACTCTGCCTTCCGTGCTCGTATCGCTTGAACTACCGAAAAATCAAAGCCCGCAAGGCCGAGGAACGGGAGCAGAGGAAGCGGCGGAGAAGAGAACGCAGGACTCGGCGCAAGCGGATCAAACAGGACCAGTCGTCTGATGAGCCGGGCGAAGCACTGTCGAATGGGCCAGACAGCAGCCGGCCGGAGCAGCGCAACGAAGAGTCCCATAGCCGCATTAGAAGCCAGGCAAGCAACCTGTCCCCTTCGGCCAACGACCACAGTGCTTCTGATGACGATGAGAATGAAGATGAGGGCGAAGATGAAGATGAGGACGAAGACGAAGATGAGGACGAAGATGAAGATGAGGACGAGCGCAACGACCTTGATGTCGACGACTTGCACCCCAGCGAAGATACCAAGCAGAGACTAAGTACGGTCGGGGTCTTTCTTGGTGGCCTGTGGTTGCTTGGCGATTTGGTCAGAATCGGCGTCGGCTTGCAGTTGCATTGAACATCAACTCCAATCTGACGCTCTCTGTTCCCTGCAGGAGAAGCCATTGATCATTTCCAGGAAGGCACCAAATCCGCCATGACGTCTGCGACGGAGACCCACGAAAGCAGTGCCGAGACGCCGTCCGAATACGACCATCTGTTTTCCGAGTTTGGTCTCTTTGAGTGATCGCCGCCCCGGCCGATGGCAGAATACCACACGAGAGACGTGTCCATGTATCCATGTGTCCAAGTGTCCATGTATCTATGTGTCCATGTGTCCGCCGGGCAATAGAATCGTTGCTATTCCTGCATCGTTTCATGCGCCGAGAGCATCGGTCCCAAGACCCATGCCACATTCCCGGGCTCGCGTGCGCCCAGCCCCGGTCTTGGCGCGGTTCCTTGGCATCCGCGGCCTTGGCGTGACTTGAAAAAGGCCACCGTTCTCCCCTCCTGGCCATCGCCGTCCACCCAGCATCGCCCGCTTCCATCCAGCCCCGCGTTCTTTTGCCCACCACAGCATCTCATCAGTACCCCTGCAGCTTTCGGCACTCCCGTATCGACACCACCATGGGCCGCAAATCAGACTCTGACTCCGACTCCGACTCGGTTCTCTCGGAATCGTCTTGTGAAGGCGTCGTGGTTGCCATCGGCAGCAGCGTCGCCGTCCACCGGATTCGGCACATCGAATCCCGACTCCAGCGTCGCCTTGGCCGCCTCCAGCGAAGGATCGACAAGCTCAACCGCAAGATCGACCGCCGATGTCGCAAGCGCGGTCTGCCCTCGATGAGCTATCAGATTCCGCCTCCCTTTCCCACTCAGGTACCGCTGCTCCTCCCGCACCCGCACCAGGCCCACATACTTTGGTCTCGCTGTTCGGCCGATCTCGGCACCATGCTATTGCCGTCATAATCGATCTGATGCCTGTCGTTCTCACCCTGCCATCCATCTCCCCGTCCAGACTTTCCCGCCGCTACCCCCTGGAACGCCTGTCGATTCGATAGATAACCATATCCGGAGTGTCCAGATCCTCCAGCAACAAATCCGCGAGTACCGGCAGCAAATCAACCTCCGTCGACAGATGCTCCACTCCATTCGCCGGGGAATCTTTACCTTTACCTCGTCGGGGTCGGCACCGATCGTGCCGATGGTTGTCCCCGGACCGCCGATGCCGCCGATGCCACCGATGCCACCCATGGCCCCGATGGCCCCGATGGCTCCTATGGCTCCTATGGCCCCGATGGCTCCTATGCGACCCATGCAGCCTATGCAGCCTATGCAGCCTATGCCGCCCATGCAACCCATGCAGCCTATGCAGCCTATGCAACCTATGCAGCCCATGCCATCTTCCTCCAGTGGATATTCTTATGCCGTCTATGCCCGCGGCACCAGTGGGTTCAATTCCGGCTATGCGCCGCCACCCGGCGGTCCTCCTCCATACGAGTCTCTCCAAGGCACCGATCTCAAGGCACCTCCTAGCGACATGAAAAAGCTGTAGTTGATGATGTGTGTCGTTGCCCAGTCGACGCTCTCTGCAAGTGCGAGACGCGAAGCGAAACAAATCTGGCTTTCTGATGAGAGCAGCTGGATTCAAGAGTTTTGAGACATAGCATATATTTACATTACCTCTCCCCATAGTGCAACGGGGGCATCGTTTTTTGCCTTTGCTGTTCATTTTTCGCCCAAAATGTGAATACAACCCTATTCACTATCCACAATGACTATCCGCTGCAATCAGCAGCCGCAGCGATGAGCCAACCTGCTGATAAGCCACCCAAACACATGCAGTTTGCTCAGACAAGCAGGGTATAGCAATGTTCCTTGTTCAGTGTGGCGACTACGATCCAGGAACAAATCCATATGCCTCTACAAACTCATCCATGAGCTTGTCCCTGTTGGGGGAGTGTCGGGAGCGCACTGAGCTCTCTCTCTGCGGCTGGGCTCCTCCTTGCGGGTACGTTATTTGAGTCGGGCTGCTTTCGAGACCCGGCACGGCGACAGAACCATAGTGCCCCGAGCGCTTCCAAGCACTCTTAGGAGCCGTGCCTGGTTCAGTCCATTTGTCTTGCGACTCGTCCCCGGATCTCAAGGAAGAGTCCGAGTCGGCTCTGGACAGATCGACAGTGAACTGGCTCATGTGTCGAGCGACAAAGGCCCTCGCCAGAGACTCGGCATGGGACAGACTCTCGGGTTCGAACTTCGATCCGGCGCCGGGAGGAGGCGGATGCTGAAGCTGGGTCTCCGGTGAGACCTGCGGTGCTTGTATCTGCGTGCTCGGGGCTGGCTCGAGCGGACTGGTGGTGTCGAGCGAAGCGTACTGAGAGATAATCGAGGTCTGTTTGGAATGACCGGAGTTACGCAGGGCTGGAGGTCGATATCCGGTCGCCGAGAGGGGCGACGTGCCTCTCGATGCGGTGGTCTGAGGGAGCAGATTATCGGTGGACTTTCGCGATGAGTCTTCTGAGAACCGATGCTGGAACGGGGTCTGGTTCTGGTTCTGGTGAATGTGAACTGCGTCGTGGTGGCGGTAGGTGGTGACAGGCAAAGCCCATGCGGTGGGCTGACGGTTGGAGGTGACGGGCTCTGAGCCTGGCCAGCGAGGAGGATGGATCTGGGATGTGTGTTTGTCAAGGCCGCTATCCTTGGAATACACGAGCACCGGAACATTGTCTGGGGTGGCCGAGAGCGGGCGGGTCAAGGGTCTGGAAAGCTTCACCAGTCCCTGAGAAGTACACAGAGACGAGCCAGAGGATGGAGATCAGCAACTGCGTATTCATCAATCTCCAGAGCCAAGCCGAGACATGCAGAGACATGCAGAGACATGCAGAGCGGCATGCTTCGTACCCATGCATACGCAGATACGGCCAGAAACTCGACGATGGCAAAGGCAAAGACGGCGCAGAGCAGCGCAAAGCTGCTGCCCCAGCTGTACGTTGAGACTGTGGTGGGATCAGACTTGTTGACCACATCGGCCATGCTCCGCAGAACCGACATGACGCTGAGCACGATGGCCAGTGTGGCACTGATCAGTATGCCTGAGCGGTGTTCCGTAGCGCATACGAACGGCAATGTGTAAGCTGAAGCATTGCATGCTGATGCGGGCGGCGCTGGCTACCGGATATGAACAGCGCTGGGTGCCAACGACGACGACATTCATATTCCGTTGTGGATTCAGACCACCGCCATATTGAGCTATGCAAATAAGTGGACGCTCGTCAATCACCTGCCTGGAAGGAGGGCCACCCCCAACATGGCGATGGTCATGCCCCGAAGTTTGCTTGGGCTCATCCCTGGCAGGGCTACGATAACGTTGACGAGTGCACATTCCAGCATGCAAAATGAAATGGCAGCGATGAGGAGGGCCACGGACTGGTGAATGCCGTTGCAGACGGTCTGCTTGTTGTTTCCGAAAGAGTCTGAGCCAGTGGAGGCGCACGACGACCCCAGGGCTGAGCATACATTGTTTTCGCATCGACTCAGGAACCCGACCTGAACATGACTCGAGGCGGTCGCCGACGACGGGGTCTGTGCTTTGGCCGTGAACGACAGAATGATCAAGCTTGGTGTCATCAGCAAATAGATTGTTACGGCGACCTGGGCGATAATAACGACCGTGAGAAACGCCCTTGCGATCTTGAGGACCGAGTGAGACCCTGGGCTTTGGGCAGTGGTGAAAGTCATTTAGGGAGAAGACACTGGCGATAGTCGTTCCGAGCGCGGGCTGGTTGATGCAAAGAGTGCTTCGTATGTCGGAGATGCGTGTCCTCGGGTTGATGGTACCAGAGGACTTTCAATCGCACTGGACAACCAGGACTCGCACGATGCCTTCCGCAAGAGGGGAGGGGACTCGCTCGTTGCAATCGGACGAGTGGCAGAGCAACAATGGTCCATGGAACTTTCCAGCGCCGCTCCAGGCTCAACCTCGAGCACCCTGCTGCAAGTGACCCCAAAGAACCTTCGGTGTAGAGCACCTGGACTGCACAGGCCCTTGTCGACGCCCCACTGGTATCATTCAGGGTATCATTCAGGGGTAGCTCTTGCCCAAGCCAGCCCAACAGCACGGCTGCTCACGCCATAGGACTGCAGCGAAATGCGGGCGCTGCTACTGCCAAGTGACCAGCCTATCCGTTCCTCGGCGCAGAGATGCACCGGCCCGTTTCTCCACTCTGAATGTCCGAGCAAGGCTCATTATCCCACATATGCACCGGCGGCGTGTGCAGGATCGACACAGAGAGATATATGCGGGTCGTGTGGGGCAGCATCCCTCAGGAAGAATGCACATATCTTGCTTGATGGTGAGGCCATCCTTGGGGCTGCCGATCTGAGCATTCTGGGTGATCGTCCAGGGGCTGGAGCGAGGCTGTCCGCAACAATACACAGGTCACCTCATCCGTCAAGCCCAAGGCCAGACTGGAAGTTCCTTGAATCAAGCGCCATATAGTGAAGGCCGCCCTAACACATATTTGATTCACACAAAGAGTCTCTGCTGATTGTCTGGGCCCCATATAAGCCGGGGGGCGGCATCTCCACCTCGACCACCTGCAAGCGACCCTGTTCCGGGCAAACGACGAGACTTTGCCATCCACCAGCGCTCGCATCGCTGCATCCGGTGTCCGTTTGGCTACTCTCTCGGCTTCTGTATCTCGACTGCTGAATCTCGGCTGTTGTATCTCGGCCTCGGTACCCAGTTTGCAATCCAAGTCCACGCCCGGCTTCCGACTCCCAGCTTGTCTCGGCCCTGCTCTCCTCCAAGTCTGGTTTCGTCTCCCAGCCCTCGCCAGTCCGCCTCCTTGGCCCCTTCCAGTAGTCTACCCTCCAGTCCTGGCCATGTCATACGCCCAAATACTTGGTACCTCACAGATGTCGTCCAACCGCTCCCTCAACGTCAATCCAAACATCCCACAGTCTTTCCTGGGCATCTCTCAGCACCGCCAGCCGCCGGGGCTGATGGTTCCGTACTTTAACCAGCACACCGGCACTTCGGCGACGGCCAGCACAAATACACCGCCGTTTGCGCCTACCAACATGAACATTGCCTCGTCCATCTCGGGCCGAGTACCAACCTCGAGCTCACAGCGAAGCTCGGCTCGGCATGCCTCCGTCCGGCCCCAGTTTCGGAGCAAGGTTGTCTGCCAGCTCCATTGCACTCACTGCAACGTCGGTGTCTGTCGGCGGGGGATGAAGGCGATACTCCTGGCTGATACGAACATCGAGCTGTTCTCAACGGATACTCCTCCATACGGTATGTGCGGAGAGCCGAGGACATGGGCTGGCCGGTGTCGGATGTTGACCGCTTGTCGTCGATCGAGACCTCTCTGATTCCGGAAACCCATTCATGGCGGTATCATCTAGGTGTGCAACTCGTCAATGACGACTATGTGACTCGAAACTGCCAGTGTCGGATCAAGGACGCAGCGTGTCTTGGTTGGTAAGTACTGCTCGAGGCTGACATTATGAGCGGGCAGTATTGATGCCAACTCGCTCGCACTTGCTGCTCGCCACTCGACACTCATGACCGGAGACTCATCACTGTCGTTTTGCTTATCGATTTTCTCATCAGTGGTAATGTCGTTGGCTATCACGGTATGTGTCTGTGCCGGTGTAACTGCTTCATAGTCCGAGGCATGGTGTCCTGCAGAGACTCTGTCGTGGCCAAGAAAGAGGACATGGCGAGCAGAGGCCTGAGCTCCAGGACGATACTGACGCTATTACATGGCATTCCAACATGGCACGCACGCACCATCGCCGCGGATTCCGGAACGGGCATGTAAACATCACTGTCCACTTACATCGCACTCGTTTCGGCACCACATCATGTCACTGTACTGGAACTCGATCACTGGACTGATGTGCCGCTCGTAGTGAGCCAACCATGCGAGGCCTGCTTGGACGCCTGCAACAACGGACACTTTTGGATGTTTCACATGGGCGAAGTGGTCTCCAAGGAGCGGCTCGACGGTACGGGCTCAAAGCCGCTTCTGTGGGCCAATTTGCCCTATCCGGAACGGGATGCTATCCGAGAGCGATACGAGTCCCTGTGTCGATGAAAAGTGCCCTCGCCCTCTGTCATCCGATATCATCTCTTTCGATCCGACCGCCCCGGCCGCCTGCCCACCCCTAACCCACGAAGTGGAATGCGAGCGTTGAGCGAATACGCTCGCCCTCAGCTCTGCTTGATTCCGTAGTCGTGGCTGGACGATGGAATCCCCCTCATCCTCTCCTCCATCCCATTATCGATCCACTCGCCCCGACCCCTCCACCCACGCCTAGATCCACCAGTGCCGTCGCCCTTGTCCGATCAGCGTCGCGCCAATAAACCCAGTTTTGAAAGTACACTTTATTCAGAAAAAAACGGGACAATATAGCCGTTTCCATGAACATGTAGTATGTGCTGTGCTTGCGTCAAGCAAAGCCACAAGAAATAAAACAGATCACTTTGGCAGCCTCCGAGTGAAGACCGCCGGTCGCTCTCCGATCTCCACAATCGACTTGCACACTGTGATCATGTTGCGCGCCGCATTGACGTCGCGATTCCACACTGTCCGGCAGCTGGGATTCTTGCAGCTCCTGACAAAGTGGGAATTCGCAACACTGGGCGCATCGAGTCCTTCCAACCGAACTGGCTCCAGGCACTTGGAGCACACTCGCGAGGTGTTGAACTCGTTCGTCGAGGCCACCTTGACGCTTCCATGATGGTGATTGGGACGGCGTCGGTGGTGCTCGAACTGCTCAAAGTACCGAGCAAACCGCTGCCTCCGAGGGCTGGATGCATAGCCCTTGCCCTGTCGCCATGATGCATTGCCAAAGGCGATGACCACATCGGTCCGTATCGGGGCGTGCTTCAGGACGGCCTTGCACATCCTGTCGACGGCCACTTGGCGCCTCTTGTGGCCCGTGAAGCGATGGTGACGGGCCTTCTTGCCAAGGTGGAAGTCGAGCTGCACTCGCAGCTCCGGTCGCAGGACATGGGTGAGATGGACCTTGAAGGCCTCCGAGGACGACACCTTGGGCGAGGGGGTGGACGACATCCAGGTCTCGATGCTGAGTCGATACTTCATGGTGTTGTGCCAGTCGGTGTTGGACTTGTGGCCACACATGTGCTGGTAGTGGCCATTGGAGAACGAGACCACCTCGTCTTGGTGGCCCGGTGCTTGGATGACCGCCGTGAAGATGGAGCCGACTCCAGGATCGATGCCAATCCAAGTGGTGCGATCGGGGTCTGGGTCGCCGATGTGGGCCTGGATACGCTGCTCGGCAGTCGGAGGAGGCTCGATGGTCTCGGTGCGATCGGTTCGACGCACAAACTTGACGAGGCCGATGGTGCATCCAATGCCATCGGTGCTGATCTCGTAGTTGAACAGCTTCCTGTCCCTGACCCGCTCTTGGAAGAGGGAACTACGCAGCTTGAAGCAACTGCGCCAGAGTCGATCCTGGTTGTTGACACCGTCAGCACCTTCATCCTTGAGCTTGTCCCTGGTGAGTCTAAGACGATGTTCGGTGTCAAGGAGTTGCCAGAGAGTGACCGTGTCAATCTTGACATACTTGGCCTTGGCAGTGCACAGAGGAACCATCGTTCACACGGCCGGAGGAGTGTCAAGAGCGAGCTGCTTGAGTGCCCACTTGATCCTGGATGCCAGCTTGTTGATCTTGAACTTGGTGGTGCCGAGCTCAGACTTGGCCTTGGTGAACCTCTTGTCGTCGGAGGGAATGCCTTGGGTAGTGAGCTTGTCCAGCTTGGCCTGGCGCTGCAGCTCGGTGACTCGGAGGGCGGGCATGTCACAGTCGATCCACTTGTGGACATCGTCGACCATCTTGTCCCGGGCGAGGATTCCCACATGGTGTGAGAGGCGATGGAGGGCCCGGAAGCGGTCCTGGTCGTTGCTGTACCGAAACTCGTCCAGGACGTGGCCAAAGTCTGGATAGAGGAACTCGAGATCGGCCTTGGGTGGAGTCTGCCCTGGTTTCTCGAAGAGCTCAAGACAAGCCTCGATGGCGTCGTGCTTATGCTTGTTGGCTGGGAAGACGGCAGCGCAGAAGCGGCGAAGGAGTCGCCAGTAGGCCAGGTCGAGGTGGGTGGTGCAGTTGGTGGCATAGGCATTGACAGCCAGTGTGAGAAGCTGACTGTGAGCACCATCAGGAAGACGAGGGGCCGGAGGCAGGTCTGCGTGCCGAGTGGTCTGGTAGTCGCGAAAGGAAGCGACCAGATGCTCGTTGTATTTCTTGGTCTCCCTGGCCGTCGAGAGGGCATCGGCCTGGACAATCTTGAAGCACTGGCGAACGAAAGCAGGGGTGGACTTGGAGATGACGGGGACGGGAAGATCCTGCTCGATGCACCTCAGGATGTGCAGGTTGAGCAGCCTGGATGCCTCGAACTGGATCTGGGTCATGGCCTCGACGGTGGCCTGGATCTTGTCGCGGAGAGCGGGATTGAGACAACAGCCATCCATCGTCTGCTTGAAGCAGCTGAACTGAGGAGCGGATGACCTTCCATCCACGAGTGGGACGACAGAACTCTTGAGGGGCCGGTATTTGGGACACTTGCTAGTGTTGCTTCGCTCGTGATCGGTGCCATCGCACTGGCGACATCGCTTGCTGGTACTCGAGGAAGTAGATGGACCAGGCTCGGTGGGATCGACATCCATTGGATCTGCAGAAGCAGTGGTGGTGAGCGACGGAGCAACAGACGACCAAGCATGCGTGGGGTCAGAATACGAACCAGAGACAGGCTCCGACTGTGACTTGGCTTTCTTGGGCCTGGGTGGCCGAGGCTGGCCATCACCGGCACCCTTGCGCTTCGGAGGCATGGGGGCAGAGGATGCTGGATGCCTGCCAGTGGTACTGGTCAGAGCAGAGACTTTTTTTTATCGTACAATAGCGCGATGATCAGATCAAGGCGAGATGAGGGAAGAAAGCAGCAGGACGAAGGTGTGGCATTTATACCCGAGAGCAGGAGCCCGTCTTTGCGGGCTGGTTGGGGAAGTGACCCTGTTCAAAAATCGCCGAGAGGTTCAAGCCAGGGATTTGAACGCGAAAATGGCGGGGTGATTGGAGGGAACTCAACCCCAGAAGCACCTCGCACACTCAATCAGCCGTGGGAAGACATCTGGAAGCACCCTCCGCACGACGGACTCAAACAGGGTCACCATCCCGACTCTGAACCCCTCGGACGCATTCAGCGCTGCTGCCTTCCTGTATTGACGCTTCACAATCCCAAAGAAGTTCTCGATGGGATTGAAGTCGGGTGAAGCAGGTGGGTGAAGATCACTGACCATCCTCGGCGCTCGATGCAGTCCAGGACAGCCATTGTCTTGTGCATGCTGACATTGTCTATCACAATCACAGAGTCATCTGGGAAGCTCGCTCGCTCAAAGAACTCGACCATCGAGTGTGTCTTGAATGATGTGGGGATGTACATGCGATGCAGCACACCAGAGTGGTTGATGGCAAATGCAGCCGAGACAGACTTGTGCTTCATGTGATTGCGCTGGCGAAGCGGAGCACCCTTGGGCGAGTACCCGTAAAGAGGGAAAATGGATTTCCTGATCCCCGTCTCATCGACAAAAACGAATCGCCGCGGGTCGATGGATTGGACCTGGTCCCTGAACTGTGCCACTCGCTCATCCAGTCGCTTGGACTTGTAGAGGTGTGTTGCCCTCTTGTGTGAGAGACCTGCTCGGTGGATGGCAGTGTGGCAGAGTGAGAGTGATACTTTCCTCTGGAGGATGGACTCGAGCTTGCATCGCAACACAGGACCAGTCTGGAACGGGTCCTGTTCAATCAGGGTGCGAATGACTGGACATGCCTGCTCGAAGAAAGTGAATCTGCGAGCTGGGACCCGGGATGGGTCATCCAGCTTGCATCCTCGGTGCCATCGATGGATGGTGCTCTTGGATACACTGAATATGGAGGCGACCTTACGCAGGCTATGGATGAGGGCGTAGCATCGCAATGCGGCGGTGCGAAAGTCGGATGTGTGGCGAATGGTCATGGCCAGCGCGCGATAACATTGGGTAACAAAATATTCGATGAATGGTCAAAAACCCGGGTGTCCCGTTTTTTATTGGATTGCCTGTAATGTGTGAGTGGAGATAGAGGTGCTCTGAGCAGCTACCGCTGTGACCCATTGCTGTCCTGTTGCCGCAGCTCTCCATCGGGATGACAATGGGTCATGGGCAATCAAGAAGAGCAGTGTTCTATCCCGGTTCGGCCCAAATATAAGAGCGTAGTGATCTTTCAATGGCCACCGCAAACCCATTTCGCCTTCTCGAACTGTGCCACCGATGAGAGGGCCTTGGCTTCGTCGCCGATCCCGCACCATGAACACTGGCAGCAGAAGCAGACATGACCTGGATCATCAGTTGTCGAGAAGAAGCGTGGTGGCTGTGTCAGTCAAAGGAAGGAACGGTTTCCGGCATGGATCTGGCTTATTGGTCGGCCCATCTCCCCACTCCTTCGCAGACACTCGACATCGCTGCCAAAACTGCAATGGTGACCCAGACAATTCGACGTATCGACAGGCAAACTAATAGCCAGATCGGTGGACACAGCGACATCCAGATCAATCCACAAATCAGTCTATCGCCTGGCGAGCTCGGAGACCTTTTCGAAACTTGATCCCTTTCCGAAGCTTTGCGACATCTGGCATGAAGTTGCGGAAGAACAGGTAGCTGACCAAGCCGTCGTCCCAAACGGCGTCGTCAAATCGAATGCACTTGAAGTCGCACGACAGACATCGCAGGCGGTCGCAGGACTTCATCATTGCCGACATGACGGTGAGGCCCGTGTCGATGGATGTGCCGCCAATGCAGACAGGATTGCACCTTTTGGGAAGAGGAGGATGGGTGAGCGGCATGCACCATCGACGCCATCAGAGCGGAGCCGATTCGTCTCGCTGCTCTCCTAGGTGCATAGAGCGATTGGTGAAACTGGCATCGATTCGGCGTCGGAGGGGATCATGTTTGACTGGCAATATTGGGCATATCCTGGACACGGGATTATGCGCATCGTGCCGGCTTACTTTTGCTTTACGGAATGCCCAGCAGCAGCCGAGCTCCGCGCCAGAGAGGGAGTAGCCACTGCCGAGGTTGGGTATGATCCAGGGCTGGGAACATAAGCCTCATCGCTCCTTTGAACGGCCGATGGCTGGCTTGCACGTCCTGCCATGTCCGCGTCGAGTTCCAGGAGCAGGTCGTCGATGCCGCCTTGGTAGGGAGGAGATGCGAATCCGACAATGTCATTCGCGAGCAAACCGTCGAAGTGGAGGCATATTATGGATGCATGAGGATTGCATCATAATCGACGCGTCGGCTTCAGCGCAACGGAGAAACGAGACTTTGCCAGATCGACTCCCTCCTCCCACGCAAGGGAGTGGCGAAACAATCAGAGCAGAGGAGGAGGTATGCTGTATAGCACAGAAGAGCTCGGAGAAATGGGGCATGTGCCAGGGGACGGTGTGCATCGAGCAATGCGCTGGCTCGAGCGAACAAATACTCACTGTCCATCCCACCCGGAGCGTGGCCTTGAGTTCTTGCTGATGTTGTCGGCACATTGGGCTGCACCAGGGGTATCTGCGCTGCTGGCCGAGGTCTGTGCTTGACCGGCGGGCTCTGCGCTGGTGTCTTGCTGAGTTCCTCAAACTCATCGAGAAGCTTCTCAAAGTCATCTTCCATTTCGTGAATGATCAAACCACCGTTCCGATAGTGTAGGTAAATTGATCATGGGAGCACTGTGGAGGATCTTCATCCATGCGATTGCCATTCTTATTTTGACTTGCGCGGCTTGCATGAATCAGACTTTGATTGGCACCCGAAACCTTGCAGCGATTATGCTTATGTCTTCTTGCTCTGACCTGCAGTGACTGCATCTACAGCGACTCGCTGGTCCCCGTCGTGCCCACTCACTTCATGCATCTCTCTGACACAGGAAAATGATCCGACTACGCCGTGGTTGTCCAAATGAGACAATGTCCCATTATTTCTTCAACATGATGCACCATTCTCACCTCGACGAGGGAAGAGGCCCGCGCTGCTCAAACAAGTGCAATCGACACTGATACGTTGGGCGGAGGTGACAGAGCTCACAAGAAGAGGCGCCTGAGCTGAGGATCAGTGCGTTCCCGAAGCGAAATGGGACATCCTGCTTTGAACCAGGACAGCTGCATTATTCTGGGATCTGGATCCATTCTATTTCTTTGGCAGCTTGGCCATCTTGGCCAGCTTTTTAACAGATGCCACGTGCGCTTTCCGTTCAAACAGTCGCTCGCTGTCGCTCTTGGACTGGGGCGGTTGGGACGGTTGGGGCGGAAGCGGCAGTTCGGGACGTGGGAACGCTGGTGGTGATGGTGATGACGCCGACAGCGCTGGATGAACGGCACCGAGCTCGGGCATGCTCCTGGATGGTCCGATGGTCTCGGCGGGATCTGGTCTGGGACTGGAGCCGTCGATGGCCGGCAATCGCTGGTGTGGGCCCGTCCGGAGATTGGCCTGGAGGCCCTCTGTGCCAGGCACGATGATGCCATTGAACTTTTTCTTGAGCGTGTCGACGGCGGCGATGAGCTCCATTCGCTCCTCGCACTCGATTCGGACAGTGTTCTTCAGGAAGGCAATCTCGGCGTCTCTCTTGGCGAGCTGCGTTCGAAACTCGTCCTCGGCGACGGAGGACAGAGTGGGGACACGTTCGCTGGCCTCTGTAAGCTTGTACTGAAGCTCTTGCATTTCAGCTGCGTGACTGGTCTAAGATACCGGGATATGCATGGCAAGGATGGCCAGGTAAATTAGCCGTATGAGCGAAAGTGAAGACAAAGCAAGACCACGCCAAAGGCCCGAGCCGCACCAGTCAAGTCGGGCACCTTCCCTGGATCGGACTTACTCTCTGGGCCTGGAGCTGCTCAGCCAACGAGCCGTACTTGCGAGCCCACTCCTCTTCAATATTCTGGCATTTCCGCTGTAGCTCGATGTTGCTCCGCTCGACGCTCAGCTTGAGCGAGTCGATCTGATGGACAAGGCGGTCTTGGGTCTGGCTGGCCTCCTACCGAGCCGATGACAGTAGCCAAGGCGTTAATGACCGGGGGCGGAATGCGTGGGTGCATCGAGTGACAATCAAGAGTCAATCGGGGGCCAACTGTGATTGCTGGCTCAGGAAGTCACTGGCCCAGAAACCAGCTCGGAACACCCGCAGTTGTATTTGGCACCTGATGCATCTTTTGCTTGAGCTCTCGAAGCGCTTCGTCTCTGTCGATAGCAAATCGCTGGCGCAGCTCCGCCTCGACTCTTTCGCCCTGATCTCGATCGTGTGGGTTGTGGGTGAGTTCCATGGCAAGAAAGTGGCGACATTTGCATCAGAGCAGGTCGGGAAGATAGGACAAGTTAGATGAGCAACGAGCAAGGCTACGGATCACATTCAAAGCTCGGCGAGTCCAAGTGTAACTGGAAGTCGAAAGTGGCAATGGGAAGTGGGTGGTATGTTGATCATATATCAGCCGCCAAAGCCAGGGCGGGTGTCGTCGTACCTCGAGCTTGCCGGCCTTTTGGATATCTTGGAGAAACTTTTCTTGGAGGTGTTGCACGCGGCTTTGATGTGCCTCGATTGTTTTTTGTCTAACCCCCCCCCAAATCAAGTGCAAAATACTCAGAACGACCGTTCGAGAGAGTGGTCGGAAGTGGTGGCCCCAGAGAGCCAGCCGAGACAGATGCTCAGATCACACGACAGATGTTCATCCAGCAGCAGCGAGGTAGTTGCCGCGTTTGATTTGGGCACTTGCCTGTCAACCCGCACATTCGATATAATGGCGTTGAGCTCTCGGATGTTTTGCTCGAGTTGGACAATCTTTTCCTGTTCAAGGGCAATGGCGGTTCAGACACGAATGAGCGATGCTGCTGCTGTGACTGGATGAGTGAGTGGTTGCTGAGCGGGCTTGTAAGCACCAAAGTCCAAGCCCGGATAACGTAACGCGAACGATTCGAAGGGCGGGGATGCAGCGCACGCAGATCCTCACGTCTTTGGTGTCCAAGGCCCGCTGAGCCTTGGAGAGTGCCGAAGTTCCTGTCTCGGCGCTTCGGCGCTCGGATCTCCACTTGTCCATGACGTCAGATAGCTCATTCTCCTTCTCCTTCAAGTGCCCCTCGAGCGTCACCACACGCTTCTCCAGTACTTGGGTCGAGCGGAGCAGTTCTTCTTTCAGAGACTTGTTCTGCTCCGTGAGGGTGGCGTGGGTGTCTGAAAGCTTGTCTCTCTCTTGGGAGAGGCACTGCGGTCAGTAGAGTACACCGATGGGCGAGGTAGAGTAAATGGGGTAGAGCGAATGGGGTGAATGTACAATCAACAGAGGCGAGCTGGCCGTTGGCCACGAGGGTTTGGTTGCGCATCAGCGGTACGACGCTGAAACATATCGCGGTATATGTCCTTCGACTGAACAGTGGGCCGTACCGCAATATGGCCATTAGCGACGCCCAGGCGCTGCTCCAGTTTCAGGCAGCTTGTCTGGAGTCCCTGGATGTATGCTGCCAAAGATTTAGTGCACCAGATTCACCGAGGATATAGGAATCAGATCCGATGTCGGAACAAATAGCGCGGCCGGACCAAGAGCAGCAGCGACGACCACATGCGTGCCCAGCAACCTACACTTTTGCGAGCCCAAGCTTTCGTTGTATTTGTCGCTGAGCTCTCTCAGCTCGGTGGACAGTCGCTTGTTTTCGTCGTCCCTTTGATGATGAGGCAGGGGCTAGTGAATACAGCAATCGAGTATCTGATCCCGACGAAGTTATTACAGAGGCAGGGAACGTGCGGCTGCAAATAGACGCGATGGTTGCAAGCATCCTCGGGAATACAGCTGCAGTCCTCTCCTCGATCCCCTGGCAAGATTCCGACAGTCAAATACCAGTAGCGTGCCTCGTCTCTCAGACTGCCGATTGTCTTTTGGATATGCTCAATCTCGCCGTTTTTGGCGTCCTCGAGCCGCCTGAGGCTTTCTTCAGCTCGAGACTTCCAGTACATGGATACCCGTTGAATGATTGTGTCGAGTTGGTTCTTGAGACTTGATCTCATAAACGTTGATAGCCTGCACGCCAGCCCAGCCACAGTGCAGCCCAGCCGCGAGTCAATATGAGCCATCGACGCTGACGAAAGCCGCTTGGCTGAGTACGAATCGTGCTTCCAAACTATGGCGAGTGCTGTGGTGAAAGCGAAAGGGGCACGGCGGGATTGCTGGATACCTCATTTCGATCTCGTCCTTGGCCATGGCCAGGGCATGGCGCTGTTCCATGATGTCCTTATGGAAGGACGCAAGCGACTTGAGCATCACAGCAGACTTGCTGCTCTGCGCCGACTCCAGCTCGCGTTGACGACGCTGAAGCGATTCCTACGTGAAGCGCGGCTCGTGGTAAGACAGGAGTCTAGATCAGGCTCGGATGTCGATGGAGGGCGATATAGACGATGAAGCAGCATGGGCTCGTCCATCAATACTGACACTTGAGAAACGAGCCTGGGGCAAGGATAGGTGCTTACCAACTGCATCGAGAGATCGTGGCACTGCGAGCGGTATTCCTCCAGCTCTGCCCTGCTGAGTTCGAGAGAGCGATTGGCCCTCCCAAGCTCCATATTCCGCTCGAGGCTCTCGACTGCTTGGTCCGATACTTTCTTCTCGAGGGTAGCGAGTTTCTCCATCAGGGTTGGTCGCTCGGCAGCAAAGCTCTGTGGGATCCGAGGCAATCCAGAGCGTCAGGCGAACAGTGTTCGATGGAACGGGGAACACACGAGCAGGAGTGGAATGTGTCGCGGACCTTGAGATCTTGGAGTTCTCGCTCGAGCGAATCAACAAAGACTTTCATCTTTTCGTATTTGCTGAGAATCAGATACGAGACACCGCAGTACTGGCAGGCCGTCTCGGACTCGGTCATCCGCAGGATCTCTTCGGGAAGGATCCGGTAGTTTGTGAGCTCGACTGAGCTCGAAAGGGGTGAAGGCGATTCTGCGGGATTGCATGCAGGCATGGGGTGGTGGAGGCCTGATGGCTGGAGCCGACACGACGTCGCGGTTGATGTTGATGTTGATGTTGGCGTGGACTGGGTGGATGGAGACCATGCCGAGTCGGATCGGCGAGGCCCTGGGTTCAAAGACAGAAGCATGTTGGATTCCGAATCGCACATGGTGCACGATGGGGGTGGCTTTTGAGCAACGATTCTTTGCCGAGCGGCAGTTGAGCTTGATGGCCAAGGCTCTTGAGATAGGGAGCGAGTGCTGTTTACGCATGTTTGGCTGGTGGGTGTGGGTGTGGGTGTGGGTGTGGGTGTGGGTGTGATTGGGGGAGACTGGGCTTGTGGCCGGCGGGAATGCCCAACACACATCAATATCCGCCAGGGATACCTGTCCGTCGTGGCCACTCACTCACTCGTCGGTTCATGCATTCGTCTGCTCGCTCGTTGGTTCATGCATTGGTCCATCCGCTCGTCGGTTCATGCATTGGTCCATTCGTGGGAAAGTTCCCACGCCACCCACGCCACCCACGTGATTATCATTCCATCACGTGTTTACCGCCACGTGGAGATCAGCTGCGCACGAAATGAATCGATTCATACTGATCACCGTGTGGCTTGGGCGGCGGGGCGCGATTTTGTTTTTGGGTTGGCCGCTGATATAAATTTCAAACACGAACGGAACGCCTCAGCACACCGACACATCCGAGCAGGTAAGCTATCGACGGCCGGCGCTGGAGCCGCGTTGGCGGCGGGCGATGGATCCACCTGGGCCACTCACGGTGCGGAACGGCGACGCCCTCGAGTGATGACCACATTTCTTTCCCCGACTTATCGACTATGCTGAAACCGCCGCCCTGCTCTGCGGAGCAGGGTCATCCTTAGCCAGATACTTGTCTGACCGACGGTGTTGTCCCCCCTCCTCCTGCTTCCTGAGTGGCCCGGTGGTTTGCTGGTGGTGGGTGCCCTGTCGAGCGCCTGTCCTCAAGCGCGATGCGCTAACAACATTTCTGCTCCTGTCCATCATATAAGGCTTTGCCGGCGCGGAAGAAACAACTGCACTCTCTTATGGCCGGAATCCATCAATGCGGCTTACACAAGGTGGGTTTCATTTGTCGGCAGCGTCTCTGGGACAGATACATGGCGCCGTCGCGGGCTCCGACGATGAATCTCGATGTTTCCACTTCGCAGTTTCCACCAAAAGGATATCATGAGGGGTCTTAGTAGTGGATGAACCCATGAGCTGGCGCGATGAAGTCGAGCATTTTGCCAAACTTTGTCAGCTTGTGTCCATGAACGGTGTTCCACCCTCGTCCTGATGCTGGCGAAAAATCTTCCTTGGATGTCTGAGGAACCCGCGACGACGCACGACGGGGCGGGGGCTGCTGGGTGCAGACGGGGGGAGCAACTGCGCTATCGCCGAGTCTAACCAGCCTATTTGCTGTCTGTAGGTGACGACTGGTGCTTGCTGCAATCGGTTGGGCGCGGGGGGAGATGGCTGGGAGCAATGCGAATACATTTTCATTTTCCTGGAACCACAAACTTGCCCATCATGTCCGTGCTTGTGCAGAGTTGCAGGCGGCTGTTCTTGGCAGGCAAATCGGGGCAGGGCTGTGCGAAATGCGGCCAGGCCCAATTGTGTGC
The DNA here is from genome assembly GCF_025602895.1 of Polychytrium aggregatum. Taxonomy (NCBI): domain Eukaryota; kingdom Fungi; phylum Chytridiomycota; class Chytridiomycetes; order Polychytriales; genus Polychytrium; species Polychytrium aggregatum. The sequence continues at coordinate 115,521 of NW_026516308.1, read as the reverse complement.
GAGTTGCAGAGCCACCCGCGCCGGCTGCGCGAGCAGCTGAAACACTGGCGAGACCGAGAGAGACTGGCCGCCCCGCGCCCGCTGCTCCCGGTGCGACGGCACGCCCACCAACAGCCGCAATCAGCCCGAGCAATCATGCCAGATCGGCTCTGCATCAGCACACCGTCCGATTGTCGGGCTGCTCATTGGCGAGTTGCCCAGTTGGCGAGCCAGCGTCGCCATTGCCGCTGCAGTCCGCCGTCGCCAAGCAGCAGCGCTCGCTCGCGCACACAATCCGCGCACAGAACGCGCACAGAACAGAACGCCCGCACACACACACACGCCGCGAACAACCAGACCAGCGAGCGCTTTTTTCGACGCCTCTGCGTCTTCCTGCCGCCCTTCTCCTCGCAGAGCACCGTCGTTGCTGCCCTTGCACTCTCCGCGCACCGCCGGCCCCACGCACCCCTCCAGTCTCCCGACTCTGTCTGCGTCCTGCGTCTGAGCCGCCTCCGCCATGCAAACTATGAAGTGCGTCGTCGTCGGCGATGGTGCCGTCGGCAAGACATGTCTGCTGATTTCCTACACCACCAACAAGTTCCCCTCGGAATACGTCCCGACCGTCTTTGACAACTATGCGGTCACCGTCATGATTGTGAGTAGCCGTCTTCGATAGCCTCTCGGCGTCCTCTCCGTCGGCGGCATCGCCCAATTGGGCTGATTCCACCCACGACCTGTGCTTGCTTGCTTGCCGGGGGGGGGAGCCGCAGCCATTCCGCGTCCTTTGGGCCGATCGAGGTGGCTGTCTTGGCATCTCCTGGCTCCATCTTTGCGGCAGCCTCGCTTCTTGCTCCAATTCGTCTCGCTCGGGGGGGGGCTGTGGCATTCAGATCAGGCTTCATCCAGAACCCTCGACAGCCCCTGGGCCCGCATTTGCCGTCGCCGGTGTCCTGGACGGCTGCAAGTGGGGGGGGGGAGCAGGCTCTCTTCAGACACAACTTTTACGCGTAAAAGTGCAAGGCCAGGGTCGCCGACGACTTTTTCCTTCAAAGCCGTGCAAGTCCTGCCTCCCTCCATTCAACTTTGCAACTGCGGCTGCTCCGCATCTTGCCCGTGTTCCATCGACCTGTGGCCTGCCAACGCCTCGACCACGGCTACGCTCTGCCGGCCCCATAACCCCCCATCGGCAGCAGCCCCTTGCCGCTTCCCATCGCCGGTCGCCACTCCAACAGGCCGATCACACTCGCGCTGCGGCAGGGCTGGCTCTGGCCGATATGGCGGTGCCTCTCGCTCTTTGGGCATGGCGCGATGTGCTGCCGACCAGTTTCCGTGTCTGCCTGCCTCTGCCGCCCCAGCTTCAACAGCCATTATCTTGGGGGTTTCTTTATTCTGGCCTTGTGTCGATCGGCACCTCGAATCCACGTCGGCTCGGATGCTAATCCATCGCGCACCTTCTTCGCCACTCCCTCGCACTCGCTGCGCAACCACAGGGCAACGAGCCATACACCCTCGGTTTGTTCGACACTGCCGGCCAGGAAGATTACGACCGCCTTCGCCCGCTCTCATATCCTCAAACGGATGTGTTTTTGATCTGCTTCTCCGTCGTCTCGCCCGCGTCCTTCGAGAACGTCAAGGAAAAGTGGCATCCCGAGGTAAAACGTCGACCAAGCCAGTCGCTGCAAGGGCAGCGTGCTATCAGTGGGAGGGAGAGGTGCAAGTCGGATGCGAGGAGCATTTGACTCGGCCGGGTCGGGGCCTGGACAGAGGCCATCCGTCCGAATCAATCGAGCGCTGTGCAAGCACTTTAAGGATCGGACAGCCGTCTGGTTGCAAAGCTCATACTGCACGGATGCGCATGGACTGGTCCATCCGCCACAAGCATATCCGGCGAGCACTTGCACCGGCGGATATTTGCACCGACGAGCATCGACCGTATCGCCTCATACGGAGTGCTGCGACCGAGGGTCTCGTCCTCGGACTCGCACCCGCGATACGGTGAATCTGCATGGACATCAAAAAGTCCAAATGCGCCAATTCTTGTTGGTCGCTCGCTGACATGCTGCGCTCCTTGAATAGGTAACGCACCACTGCCCCGGTGTTCCTTGCATCATCGTTGGTACCCAAGTTGATCTGCGCGATGACTCGGCCACAATCGAGAAGCTGGCCAAAAACCGACAGCGCCCCATCACCCCCGAGGCCGGCGAGCGACTAGCAAAGGACCTGAATGCTGTCAAGTACCTGGAGTGCAGTGCCCTGACCCAGAAGGGACTGAAGAATGTCTTTGACGAAGCCATCATTGCTGCTTTGGAGCCTCCATCAAAGTCCGGCGGGAAGAAGAAGTGCCGGATCTTGTAAAGCCGCCACTTGGTCGCATGTCGGCCGTGATCCACCTCCACCACCGGATCCAACGCTTTCCCACACCTCCTCCTCCTCCTCCTCCTCCTCCTCCTCCTCCTCCTCCTCCTCCTCCTCCTCCTCCTCCTCCCCGCCCCCTTCTGCTTGTTTACCGCCCTTCCTCATCCTGTCGATCGAATGTGAATTCCTGTCGCTTGCCTGAGCGACAGAACTCCACCACCATCGCCGGTTTTGTCTCCCTCTCATATTTTCAGCGGATCAAGGCTAGCGCTATCGCCCCTCTCCTCTTTTTTTCTTATTTTCTTACTTCGCCGCCATCTTCAACCCATTGCCGAATATTGAAAGTATAACACAATGAATCTGACTAGAAATGAGACCTCTCCAGCGCCGCTACGGTCCTACAGCTGGCCAATTCTATCTTGTCGTGATGCGAGAAGCCCGGCATTTGCTGCGCCTTGAGCTTGGGCTTGCGCTTGGGCTCGGGTTTGAGCTTGGGGTCCGAGATCAACCTTGTGCTTCCTGCGACTACCTGTGCATCCCTGGCCCCTTACAATCTCATCCGCCAGCACTTGTATCTCTGCCGATCGCATCTCGTGCGACTGGCCCTATGATGATGGATCGTCTCCAGATGCAATCCGCGAGGCTGAGACATGGTCCTGATGCGTAGATCAATCGCGACAGCGATCCACCTCCTTTGCACGACCGCACTCTCAAACAGGCGAGGGAATGCCGCTGGATCAGGGGGCTCGATTGAGATCCTTGTAGATCAGCCCGTCGTGCCGCAAAGGGGCTTCGCACCACCTTGATTCGGAGATCGTCTTGGATGTATTGCACAAAAGTACATATCTGCAGATCCGTTCATATCCACTCCCAAAAACGAGGGTTGGAATCGCTTCAGAGCTCACAAAGCCGACCTTGGCGTTTCGGACTGCACGATCGACTCACACAACGACTCGGCTGCTCGGGACGGTGATTGCCTGTGCGATCGCACCCTCGATGTTGCTGGCCAGTGCTCCAACCGTCTGGCTGACGAGCTTGCCGTTCGAGAACACCACAAAGGTTGGCAGTGCCTCGATCGAGGCATGGATGGCCGCCTCGGGTACCTCGTCTCCATCGACGCAGTAAAAGGCCACCTGCGGATACTGCTGTGAAAACGCTTGATAGTCGGGGCTGATTGCCTGGCTCGGCTCGCACCATGGTGTCTGGAAGTCGATGATGGAGATGAGCCCGGATTGGTCCGAAACGACGGCCAGATACTCTTCATGCGAGCCGATCTGGTGGACGCCCGTGTGTCTCGGGCGAGACCGACGGGCTGCCTCCTCCTGGACGAGCCGAGTCCAGTGCGCCTGGGTCTCCTGCAGGACCTTCTCGAGCTGTTTGAGGTTTGCTCCGACAACGGTATCGTGCCTGGCGCCATCGACGAAGATAAGGAAGCTCGGTAGCGACTGGATCTCGGCGTCCATTGCGACCTCGGGCTGCTCGTCGCCGTCGACGACGTGGAATTGGATGTCGGTGAACTGCTGCGACAGCTGTGCGTATTTCGGGGCCATGGCTTTGCAGGCACTGCACCAGGGCGCCTTGAACATGACGATCGACGGGGTCGCCCGGGAGGCCACGTCTTGGTATTGCGAGTAGGAATCGATGGTGGCGACCATGGCTTGGGCGGCTTGACGGATGGAGTTTGGGGGGGGGAGTAAAGGACGATGTCGTCGGGGAGGGAAGGCGGACCAGATGCAGCTGATATGGCCGCCGGCCGGTCCCCGAGATTTCCTGCCCAATCTTGGGATGACAAACGGGCTGCGCTTGTTTCAAATCGCGGGCACCGGCTCCACAAAAGCGGATCTGCATTGCGCCATTGGGGCCTCCGATGTCGCCAGCGCGGTCATGTGTTCCCGGACGATGCATACGGCGTCCTGGGCCGTGGCACGCCCTCGGCATATCAAAGCCGGGGCATGGCGGGAGGGCACACGCCGCTCATGGGCCGGGGTGTCGCTCACCTAGCAGCATCTCTGCCCGCTCGCGCACGGGATGGCGCCCTGCCGATTGTGCGATCGGGGGGGGGTTGCTGTGATTCCCGGCAACACCACCACAGCGTACGAGATCGGCGATAGCATTGGCACCATGGCCATTGCACCCTCACCCAATCAAGCCAATGGCAACGATGAAACAAGCGCACATCCGTTAGCATTGCCGTTCAGACACCGTTGTCGGCCCTCGCGGAAGGCATTGTGGAATAACGAGACCAAAAAAAAAAAATAATCGGGACCGCAGCTCCGATTGTTCGCTCAGATCAATGCGGTCCTCTGCACGGCCGTCCGGACCAGCAGCATCGGTGCCCTTGCCATTCTGCTATATTAGGCCGCTCAGAGTCGTCTCCGTGCGGGGGGGGGCTGCTTCTCTTTCCAGGGCCGTTGCTCGATTCCCATCTCCAGCCCCGGACATCGCTCATGTCGTCCGATTCCTCTGCCAGCGGCACGCTGCCTTGCGGTCACTTCAGCGTCTACAATCTCGGTGCAGACTCTCTCGAGCTTGAGCTCTTTGTCACCTCTGGCTGCATTCCATCGTCTCGTATGTACACTCGCGCGCTGCTCCACCGAGTACCACTTGCCGGGTGCTTGTGGAAAGCAATTGCCTGGGACTCCGACTTGCTGAAGCTCCTGCCACACCCTAATAATCAGCACATTGCCCCATGCTGTTTGCCTTCCTCCCACCCCGGCCAGTCCGGTTTGTCATCTATCTCTTGAGTCTGTTCGTCTTCCTGGCGATATTCATCTTTGGCATCTACAAGATCCGGAAGCGATTTCAAATGGCCCCCGGGTTCGCCAAGCAGCCAGGGTTTCCGATTACATGTCTGAGTCTCGGGACGTGCGCTTGTAAGTAATAGCAGCTCAACACCAATTGCCTGTCCTGTGTCAGACATGCAGCAGCGGCATCTGTTATCGGCAATCGTGCCTTTGTGGATATCCTCACTTCAATCCTTGCGCGTGTGATACTCTCAAGCGGAGGTTTTTGCTCCGCAAGACAACTCTACTCATCACCACCATCACCACCGTCACCATCGTCACCACCGCCACCACCATCACCCTCACGGCAAAGTCTTGATTGTGATCCATGGGATTCTGCTCTCCGGAACCGCCCTGTTCTTGATCCCGGTGCTCTTTGGATGCGTATGTGTTTGTGCACAGATGATCGGAAGCCTTGGCAAGTGTTTCTGTTCCGTATTGCAGTGCCCTGTGCCGTCTCAGCACATCGGCTCGGGCTCGCTGGCCGCCTTTGAGACTGCCTGCTGACTGCCCCTCGGTCCACTCCTCGCAGGTCTCATAATGCTGTGAGTGCTGTGGCCACGAAGGCGATGCTCGCGAGGCAGGATCCATGGGTGAAGAGTGTTTGCAGACACACGGAGCCACTGGACCTTGACATCTTTGGACATTGGATCAAACTCTGCTGTATCGAATCCCTTGCTTTCTTCACTCCAAAATGACTCACCTGACTTTACCAATCGGATCGGGCTTGGCAAATACAGCGTCAAGCTGACCGAGGGCACCGGCAACAGCGTCGACAGCCCAAAGCGAACAGAGACGCGTGCTCAAATGATGGATGAGCTCGGCAAGAACATGTTCCGAAACGTCCTTGCCACCGACATCCTGTCCCAAATCGTCTACATGAGTTTGTACATAGCAAGGTAACTTTGATGCTAGCGGGTGAAGTGCATGTGCGTGTGCGTCGGGGCGGGCGGGGCAGACGAAGAATATTCAAAATTGGAGGTAGTATCCTCAGAACGGGTGTATCGGCGAGGTTTGTACTTTGAAGGACTTGGGGAAGGACTCGCTTGGGCTACGGCTCCATCCTGGCGGCGACGCAGTATCATCGGGTCCTTGCGCAATCACTTATCGTTCTTGACACTTTCATACAGTGCCAGTTACTACAACAGAAGAGAGCTGCAGGTTCCCCTGTTTGTCGCTGGCCTTATTGTCAGCAACCTCAATCTTTGCTTCCATGTCTTTACCGTCCGGCATTTCTTCCAAAAGTTCTTGAGCAACTTTACACCCGAGGAGCTTGCCAGCGGCACGAGCCGGCTTGCAAAGATCGCACAAAAGGTAATCGGTGGGATGCAGCGAGTCAGGGCCGCGCTTACCAGTACACCCACTCGTTGGTGCATTTGATGGTCTTTGCCCGCGGGCTCTCAAGCCAATCCGGCATATCTGGTGATCACATTGCAAGGCTATTTATGGAGGGGGTGAATCAAGCCGTGGCAGGCTCCGCATCGCTTGCGAATCCAGTCTGGCAGTGTAAACCTCGTCCTCCATTCTCTTTGCTGACATCGTGTCTCGCGGTACGTTCTGTTGCTCTTGTGCTGCCCTCGATCGCCCTTCTCTGCGCCACCAACACCTTCAAGATCCGCAAGTCTGTCGACGAAGTCTTCCAGAGCTCGCTGCTCTTGCTGGTGGTCTACTTTGCCGTCGTCGCTTGGGCCCTGGCGACCCTGACTTCGACCGAGGGCATGAAATGGAGCAGCATCTTCATGAACATCTTCAACCTGCTCTGCTTCCCGATCGTCGCTCTCAAACCCTTGATTGTGCACACGAGCCCGGAGCGCAAGGAAACCGCGCCCACGGCTGTTGTCGTCGGTCCTGGTCAGGTCGGCCCGGGTCCTACAGCCAAACCCAAGGACAAGTCGGCCGGGAGCAGCTCGCTTTCCAGCGATCCCGTGAAACCCAAACAGCCGACGGGCGACATAGCCGGCTCCGCCGGCGCTTTGTCGGCATCAGGACCTGTCAATCCATTCACCGATAGCACCCTCGGTCGAATGAAAGACCCAGGGCTCCCCGATGAACGTGGTGGACTCTGTCCGGATGCCTCGCTGAGACCAGATGGTGAGACCAGCATGCGTTGCTGCTTCTGCTTCTGCTTCTGCTTCTGCTTCTGCTTCTGCTTCTGCTTCTGCTTCTGCTTCTGCTTCTGCTTCTGCTTCTGCTTCTGCTTCTGCTTCTGCTTCTGCTTCTGCTTCTGCTTCTGCTTCTGCTTCTGCTTCTGCTTCTGCTTCTGCTTCTGCCTCTGCTTTGGCATCTGCGTGTGGAAGTGGGAGATGGAGGGCGTGTCTCATCTCGGAAGGGCAGGAGCAGAATCAAAGGGCCGCATGGTGGGTGCTGCCATCGGATATAACCCAGCACAGCGGACCATCACAGCGGCGAGCATCAGGGGGCAAGGATATTGTGGCGCAGCATCCTGAGTAACTCTTCTGATCGCTCCCCTTGGCCATGCAAAGCCGTCGGCAAGGGATCCACGCCCAGCGGATTTGACTCGTCGGCGCCGACAGTATTCTCGACAGACTCCTGAGGAAACGTGCCGTCTCATCAAACGGCAGCCGATCAAGCACTAGCAGAGAAACGGTGGACCGGGAGCTCCATCGCGACAGAACAGCATTCAGACGTACAGAAGAAGCCGCCGAGGAATCAGCAGGGTCGGAGGCATCGCTTGGTGCTGACAGAACTCGAGAGCTCTGTCGTTTTAGATAATAGGCTATATTTTGGATGCTACGTGATCGATGGTGATTTGTAATGGGCAGCTGCCGAATCCGAGTTGTGGCAGCCAAGATACCCTTGTGCTTGTTCAAAGGAGGCAAGAATACAGACCGGACAAATGAACGGGCAAGGCCAAGCTATGGAGAATCGGTACGACGAAGAGGCAGCAAAGCCCAAAGGGGTCATAACGGCGGACCTGCATCTTGGATATTTGGCGGTCGAGTGAAGAAAGGATGCGATATGGCGAGAGGGGAGGGGAGAATGGAGGGAGGAATGGATACGGAGTTGATGGAAAGGATGTCTAGATCACTCGGTCTATCGAACCCAGCAGGCGAGGACGGCTGACCTGCCAGAAGACTCTGCCCTCGCATGAGAGTCGCTCGCCCGGCTGTTAGTACTCCATGACTCGCTTGATGCCATCGAAGCAGCGGTGGGCATTGGGCATGTAGAACTTCTCAAAGGCGAGGGAGAAGGGAGTGTCGTATCCGCAGATGCGCTGGATGGGAGCCTCGAGTCGGAGGAAGCATCGCTCCTGAATCTTGGAGGCGATCTCGGAGGCAAAGCCCATGGTGACGGGAGCCTCGTGCGAGATGATCAAGCGGCCGGTCTTGTTGACGGACTATTGACGAAGACCGCGTCGCAGTCGGGATTAGAGACGAAGTCATGGAAGCGAGGTACATCCATACGGGATCAAAGTCCAGGCATCCAGGGCGAGCAGACACGCAGCACCAGACTGATCAAATCGACGACGAAACCAGTATGCACACAAGGGCCGCAAAGCGGGTATCGAAGATAGCTGTGCACAAAACACACCTTGGCGATGGTCTCGACGTCCCAGGGGAGGATGGTTCGCAGATCAATCAGCTCACAGCTCAGCCCAGGCATTTGCTTCTCGGCAAGGGCGATTGCGTTCTCCAGGACATAGAGCTGGGATCCCCAGCCGACAATGGTGACGTCCTTGCCTGAGGAGAGATACGAGGGGAGTGCGAATGAGCAAGCAAGCCATTCGGGTAAGGCCAATATATGTGGCGTGCACAGCAGCCGCATGATGTTTACAACAAGCCGAACTGATATCTGCGAAGCGCCGAGTGGCAGATGTGCGAGATCAACACGATATGGAGCGTACCTTCTTTCAGAACCTCAGCCTTGCCCAGGGGGAGCACGTAATCATCGACAGGGACTTGCTCAACTGGAGAACGGCAGACGGGTCAGAGCCGCGTTGCTTCGAATACCGTCAAGGGCGGCTCACGTACTCCAGAGAGTTCTTCAAGGGATCCACAATTCCCGAAAGAAAGCACACCTTCACGACTCACCAGCAGCTCGGTAGAGGATTTTGGGCTCCTGGAAGATCACGGGGTTACGATCGCGGATCGAGGCCAGGAGCAGACCCTTGGCCTGGATGGGGGAGCGGGGAACGACGATCTTGAGGCCCGGGGTGTGGGCAAAGTAAGCTTCGGGAGATTGCGAGTGGTAGAGGGCGCCGTGGCCGACAGCCATACAGGGCATACGAACAGTCAGGCCCCCGACATCAAACTGGTCGCCCGACCGGTAGCGGTACTTGGCGGCCTCGTTGACCAGCTGTCAGAGAGCAGTATGGACGCAATGTGTGAATACACAGGCTCGTGAACGACGATGGAGGATGATACGGTCTCAGGTGATATAGAGATACGCAACGAATGGACTTTGCGCATGGACGGCTCTGTGCAGATCCGGACCTGATCGAAGGCGGGGAAGACATAGTCGGCGAACTGGATCTCGGCGATGGCCGTGGAGCCGGTAGCGGCAACACCGATTGCAAAGCCCGCAATACCCTGTTCGGTGAGAGGGGTGTTGAAGACACGGGCCTTGCCTGGAAAGCGGGCGATGGGGATGGGCGATATCAGAGCCGAGGGTGATGGGCGATGGGCGATGGGCCAGACATTCTCGTGTCAGTAAGGAGCCAAACAATCCACAGGCAGCACCATGGCCAGATGAGCATACTCACCGAACTTGGCTTCGAGACCCATGGTGCATCGGAACACACCGCCGAAAGCGACGTCTTCGCCAAAAATAACTGCGGAAGCAGAGCAACGATCGTTGAGTTGGTGTGTCGTCCATGGCCGACAGATCGAGTGTGCTCAAGCGTCGTAGTAGTGGTGCGTATGGGCGGCGACATAGGAAGTGCACTCACTCGCTTTGTTGTCGGTGACCAGGGCGGTATGGAGGGCCTCGTTGATGGCCTGGAACAGGTTCAACTTCTTGGTCTCGCCTGCAGGCGCGAAGCAAGTGGAGGAAATCGAGCCGTTTGATATCGATGGAAGCAGCATGCAATGTGAGAACAGCGCAGCAGTACAAAAGCCGGATCGAGACACGGCAAGTCAGACCCATGCGCGACCGAGGTAGGTAGCGATTCAGTTTGGAAACATGGACAGGCAACGAATATAGACAGGCAGCGGATATGCACAGGCAACGAATATGCACAGGCGCTGATAGTGCAAGAGATGCAGACCATTCTTGAGGTGCTTGAGCTCCGAGTTGGCAAAGACCTGCTCGGAGGTGTTCTTGATGAATTTGGACGACGACACACCGGGCATGAATCCCTCAGCGGGAGGAGGGTTGCCGGACGGCGATGCAAATGTGCGAACGGAGACGGGCTGGGAGGATTGCATCGAAGGATGTCAGCATGGAATGCAGCCAGAGACATCGGAGCGTCGATCACGAGTTGAATGGCAGGACCCTCGAGCAGTGGCGTTGATCGCCGCCCTTCAGAAGGAGCCGTGAGAGCGATCGGTTGATGATCCCTCCTCTGCTGTCTGGGCCGCGATGTAGCCCTCTGTCCTGCTCTCGTGCTGTGCAGTCGATTGGAACACGATCGAGCAGGAGAGCGTGGTGGAAGGGGCTCGAGCCTTACCGAGCAAAAGCCCTTGGTCAGGAGATGGGTGGAGCGGCGCAGGGCGAGCATGGCAACAGAGATTCAGCAGAGTCCGGAGCTGGAGAAACCGGGAGACGAGGCTGGGAGGAGGGGGTGGGGCACAGACCAAGGCAGATGCACGCTGCTCCGGGGCAAAGGCAGACGAAGCAGAGGAAGCAGAGGAAGCAAAAGAACGAAAGGACAGCGGCGGTACCAGCCAGCTTTAAGAAGGCCGGGAAGGCCGCCGGATGGCCGCCGGATGATCGGCCCCGTCGGTGTCGGCTTCGAGCAGGCCCGAGGGCGACGGAAGCGCCGACGCGCTGTGGCTTGGCGCGTCGGGATCGAACTCCGATGCGGGCAGGGACGGCGCAAGGCGCAAGGCGCAAGGCGCAAGAGCGCAAGCCGCAAGGCACATGTGTCCCACGTGGACGTGCCCCACGTGGCCGCCGCCCAGTCGCGTGACCGCATGACTCAGGTTCATGACCGGTCTTGTCCGGCTGATTTCCGTCGCTCTATCGCCCTGGCCTTGTCCACACATGCTCTTATCGCATCTCCCTCCCGTTGCTTCCCGTCCGCCCGTCCTTCGGCCTCATCAAGACACCGCCCTCCAGGCCCATATCCATACCCGGATCGATCAAGCCCGAACCCGAGCCGCTGCTCTCGATCCACCCTCAATCACCCTGCAGGCCGCATCCTTGCCTGTCTCTGTCGCTTGCTCGCTTGCTCGCTTGCTCGCCGAATGGCTGACCCTGCCCAGCACGCTCCGGCAGACATGCCCGATACCACCGACACACTCTCGCCGACAGCCGACTTTGCGTCCTCGCCCGACCAAACAGCCGCAGTCGGCCTGCCGATTCGCCGCCCTGTCGTGAGACTGCCTTCTGAAATCGTCATGACCATCCTGCACTTTGCCCGGCTTTGCAACAAAGACATTTCATCATGCTGTCTCGTCAGTCGCTCCTGGAATGCATGCGCAACGCCCATGCTGTATCGCAGGTATGACCCGTATGCTTGCCCACCCATGTGTGCTGATGCTGCGATGGTGTCCTAGTCCGCGCTGCGGGGAGTATCACTGGTCCAAGGTCTGGCGCGACTGCTGGTTCCTTTCGCAAACATCCAACATCTGCGACACTCCTTTCCTGACGCCGGCTTTCTTCTATCTGAAATCTCTCATATTATCATTGCACAACCGGCTCCAACACCCCACCACCGCCGCTCCCGAAAGCATCCGGAACGAGAAGGCACTCCTGTCTGTTCTGACACCGGTCTTGCTGGAGCCAAACGGATTTCATTCGCGGCTGGCGATGGTTCGCAGTCTCTCCTTGCAGGGTATGTCCAGTGTCGGGGCTCGAGCCACGGCTGTCCGCAACCTTGATGTCGGTGATCCCCTTCGAGGTGCCGGTGATCCCCGTGTCATCGTCCCCTGCCAGGTTTCATGGTGAATGGAGACACCAGCTCCTTATCTTCATCCACGTTGCCTGCTGACCTCTCGCGACCGCTGTCCCCACATCTCCCCGTCTCGCTCCCCTCAGGATTCCGTGGAGGCATTGCTTCACAACGCGGAAGTCTCGAGATCATGTTCTACAAACTCCACAGGCTGCAGAAACTCGTATTGGAGGATTACTTTGACGAGTGCTTCGAGTCACTCCCGCCCGTTCTCTCGTCGCCACTACGCATCACCGAGCTGGAGGTTCGGGTCTGGTGGTCGACCATGATCGAACACCTCATCAGCTTCCTCAAAAATACGCCGCGACTTAGGAAGCTCACCTTCACCGCCCCAAAGCTGATCGAGCACCATTTTTTGCGCGTGCTCGAGAGCTGCGGCTCCTCTCTTGAAGAGCTGTCAATGGGCGGCGACTTGTGGATGAATCCAATCGGCAGGCAAGTATCCGGCGAGCGGCAGCGCTTGGCTCTGGCCGGACCGGGCGGGGCATGCAGTCGTGTCCTCGATGATAGCCCACAGACAGCCGCTGCCTCTGTTTTGTTTCATCATCTACCACCGTCGGTGTCAGCTTGTCACCAGCTTGTCACCAGCTTGTCACCGGCTTCGATTCACAACTGAGACTGTGCTATCCACCTTTCTTCCAACATGCGCATTTCAATGGCATGTGTTTTACGGACAATCCATCTCCACACCTCGAAAACGACCCGCTCTACCCAGCCTCGAGTTCGCCGCTCGCCTTCCCGAGCGATGCCCAAACCTCTCGATTCTGACTCTCTCGCACTGCACGCTGCTCACGGACACATCGCTGCGGCTGCTGCTTTCGAAGCTGGGAGGCCGTCTGCAAACTCTCAACATCCAATTCGTCCCCCAGTTGACCGACCAAGTTATCGCCGCCATCCCACACACATCCCCAAACCTCGTCAGTCTACGACTCTATGATTTCCCCAACATCACCGAGCCGGCTGTCGCCTCGCTCTTGAAGTCGTCTGGATCGCTTCGTCATCTGTCGCTGGGCTTCCTTCCCATCGGCGACAGCTCTCTGCGGGCGATTGCAGCCCATGGTCACCACCTGGAAACACTCGAGTTTTACGAATGCAACGTCCTCTTCAACATTGCCTCGCTCTGGGCAGACCAGAGCCTCTCTTTGACGAACCTTACTGCTCTGCGACTGTCCTGGTGCCGGTCGCTGCGGCTTGTTGAGGAAGACACCAGCCCAGCAACAGATGCTCTCGTATCCCAAGCAGCACCAGCCGACGGAACCCCCCATCGCAGCTGTGCGCCGACCCCCAATGCCGTCACCGGCTGCAACGAGCTTCTCGAGAGGGTGTATTTGCCTCATCTCGAGCATCTGGAGATCAAGTACTGCAACAGCCTCGCCCCGGCGGACATGCTCAGGCTGGTCAGTCGCTGCCCCGATCTCAAGTGGTGCCAGGTGATCGGACGAGGGCTCGACAAAACGTTCATGAACCAGGTGCAGCTGCGTCTGCAGCATCTGCAGCGGGTGCGCAAGACCGGCGTCGAGGGTCAGTCCGCCCTGTTGAAAAAGTAAGCGCTTCTCGTCAAGGATGGTGACGGGGCGGGACACGATGACGGTTGAATACAAGTATCTATTGATGCCGGTTCCCTCAAAGTGCCAGCCTGCCTGTTTCCAATTGATGCTGTTTCCAATTGATGCTGACCGACAGAGATGGCCATAGCAATGATCACGCCGCTGTGATGAACAGATGTGTATTCAGCTCCAGCAACAGCGTACCCCCGAGAAGGCTCCTTGGGGGGGGGTGAGAGGGAGTCCTGTACAGAAAGTCAAGTGGAGGCCGACAGACAGGTTGATATATAGCCAGACCATGCCTGAGGAGCGAGCGGGCGAGCGGGCGAAAAGAAGAAAAGTGGGAAACGTGCGATCCCTCTATATCAAAGCAGACAGTAGTTTAGTTAGAAGGTGAAGGTGGGGGGGGGAGCAAGATGGGAGCCAAGGCATGCCCATGACCCAGCATGAGTCAAGAGTGGAACTGATATCGACGAGTACGAAAGTAACAACCCAAAAAATCAAAAACAAAGAGAACGGAAAGAGTAACTAATAACAACAATAGCAACGATAACAATGGTAACTAATGACAGTGCTAGCGGCAAATAGCAACAACAGCAACAACTACAGCAATTACAGCACAACTCCCTCGGCACAGGGGGCTTCATCCCCTCCTTCTCAATCGGAACGGAAACGGAAACGGAGGTCGAAAGCATAAACTTCACCGAGAGCAACAGGGACTCTGACGAGGGACACCTCCAGATCGAGCAAGAAGGAGCTTTGGTCCTGGGGTGCGGACGTTCATAGCAGATCAGTTGGCTGCTTGACCGACAGCCAGCGGCCCTTGAGCGAAAGAGGATGCTCGATTCCCTTCTACCCTGCCACAAGGCGTTCTGTTCTGCTTTGTAGACCAGAAACAATAGATATGAAATAAGAAATGACGGGGAGGAGACAGGTCCCGTGGTATACTCCCCCCCCCAGCCAAACGAAAGGGACTTTGATCCGAGCAGCGGGTTCGGTCTGCTTGGGCCATCAGGATGGGTCCTGGCTCTAATGAAGCTTTTTGGTTTCGGACATCAGCCCAAATGCGTTCGCTTGGCAGCTTCGGGCTTGGACTTTTTGTGGTGGTCGTCGAGTTTGTCGTGCCTCCGCCGTTTCTTCAGCGGTACTTTTTGGTGTGCAAGCTGCAGTCGAGGAGCGTGGCCGTGGTTCGAGTCGGCCAGTACGGCAGACGACATGGCCGACGCTCCAGTCGCCGCCTTGGATGGACTACCACTGCCAGGCAGCGAGTGAGCCGCCAGGATGCCGTCTGAACAGGCAGGAATGCGATGCAGCACCAGCGAGACGCCTTGGGGACATAGCCGCGCCCCAGAGACAAGCGCATCCGTCTCGCCTCCAGAGAACAGTATCGAGGGGTTCTTGATCACATGCAGGGTTTTCGCTCCGCGGGCGGTCGAGTTCGGCTCCACCAGACTGGTGGCAAACCGATGCTGATGCTTGGACGCAGGCAACGTGCTCTCGGGCATGGGGACAGGCTCATAGTCCTGGCCGTTGGCCGATGGCCGAAAAACCGGCTGTGGTACCGAGTGGTCCACTTCTCCAACAGCAATGCCCGGGGCATCGACGTAGTAGCGCCATTTGCGCGGCTGGCCCGTCTTGGACTTTGGTGAGTAGGGCTCGCCGATCTTGCCCAGGATCGGCGCACGGTTCTTTTCGTTGCTCCGCTTGAAGTGCTGGGAGATTCGGGAGGACACGGTCGCATAGGGCGTCTTGCCCCTGAGCGGATGCACAATGATAGCCACAGACATGAGAGACAGCCGTCGAGAGTTGGGACTCGGAGCGATGCTGTCTGCTGGACACCTGCGCTGCAGTTACTTACCCGAGTGTCGTCATGCGGTGTCTCAGGATGTGTGCGGCAAGCTCCTTGGGAGTGCTTGGGCGGTTTCCCAGGATGATGAGACTCGCCACGACGGCGACCAGCACCTGGTCCCGCGCATCCTCGGCCGAGAGTTCCACACTCACGCTCTCCGGGGCATTGGCGTCCGGGTCGAGCGACTCGGCCGAGTCTGATTCAGGCTGGGCACTCTGGACATTCTCCTTGCCGCCCGACACATCCGACCCAGACGATAGCGGGCTTGAGGCGGGGGGCGATAGCGTGGCTGCTGGCTCGGCGGGTTCGGCCGGCTCTATCGTCGCGGGTATTGTGGCGGGCGTCGTCGAGGAGCCTGGACGCTTGGGTGTGTCGGGACGGGGCGCTGATGAGTGGCAGGCGGGTGCATCGGGGATGCTCTTGGTGAGGGGAAACGCCGCGAGGTTCTCTGCGAGATGCAGGGCAGGCGACGTCCCGGCCAAGAGCTGGGACGGGATGAACTGAACGCGGTTATCCTTCATGAGGGACTTGGACTGGGCTGGGCTGGGCTGGGCTTTGGCGGGCTTGCAGACAGAGCGGAGTGAGCAAGGGCGGCCTGTTGACAGGAAAGGTCAGTCCCTGGCCTCAGGGCCGAGAATCAAAAGCCACTACGCCGCTCGCTCCCCTTCCCCACAAGCCTTGCGCTGTTCGGCGACCGCAGGCGGCGTTGGTTGCGAGCCAGAGATGTGTGGTCAGAGGGAAGCATGGACGCAGACAGAGACGAGACCAACCTCGATACGGTTCCGGGTTGGGTGTGGCAAAAGTCTGTCGGTGGGACAAGCTGCAGGATACGTCGGGCCCCGAGGGCTGGGCAGGAGGGCTTGCACCAAAGATGAAATTCGGGCTGGGTCTGCGGCTGTCTCAGGCAAGCAGGCAGACAACAGGGGAGCTGGGCTGCGGGATGGCTCGGGAGTGTATGGTGCTTCGAGGAGGCGTGGCGCTCTGCATTCGGGCAGAGGGAGGGAGTGGCCAATGGTGTGGAGACTGTCTCCGACCGAGTATAGGAACGCAGGATAGGGCGACGGCAGCGAGAGTGCTGGCGACCAGAGACAACGCAGGGACGGCGGCGGCGGTGGGAGAAAGCAGCTATGGTGCGAGATTCAGGCTTGTCGGCCCTTTGTGCGGCGGGTGGTTGGATCTCGAGATTCCGAGATGCCATGAGGGCGTTGCGGGCGAGCGGATCGAGCCGGCGGCTCGAATGCGGGGGGGGGGCGTGGTGTCTGAATACACACAATCAGTGGTGTGTGTTCACCCCAGAAATCAACGACAAATCATAAAAGGGCGTCCCGTTATTGGTTGGATCGACTGTATATTCAGCATCCAAAACAAAAATGGGCAGTCGATCGCCTCGATGCATGGCCCCAGAGTGTGCGAGAGCGCCGTGGAAGTGATCCAGAGCCTGCCGCTGGGAGGAGAGAGGAGATCGGTGCGATGTTGCCTCAGCGCATCGACCCGACCGCCCTCACTGGCTGTCGCCAATATCGAGGCCGCTCATGTTGAAGAGCAGCTCGTCGTCCTCGTCAGGCTCTCCGTCTTCGCCGAGCTGATCGAGGTCGTGGCCACGGCCGTGGTGCGAGTGATGCGAGTGATGCGAGTGGTGCGAGTGGTGCGAGTGGTCGGCGAGACTGCCAATAAATTTGGGCCCACCGACCTTGGCCTGCGATCGACCGCCTGTCGACGGTGCATAGAATCGCTCGTTTCGAGAGGTGGTCGGCCCGCCGTCGGTACCTGGAGTGGCAAGCGCAGTCATCATGCAACCAGCGGACGGCATCGCCGAGGCGTCGGGGACAGAGGTGCGAGTGTCAGTATCCCTGTCAATCAGTTCCAGGAAGCTTGGGTCGAGTGCCGACCGATGCAAGCTGTAGGTCTCAAACTTTTGAACTCGGCTACCGAGGCCATAGTCGACGCCGTAATCGGGGCCGAGGACGCGCTTGACACTGGGCTGGTGGGTGTAGCCAAGGGCCGCGAGCTGGTTCTTCGCGCCGGTCGCTGCAGAGACATTACCTTCGCCGTCAAACCCATAGAGGCGGCCTGTGAGGGGCTTGGGTGGTTCGGGCGGGCCAAAGGCACTCGATGGGTCATAAGCCGACCTGGACGACGGGTCATGGATATGGCCCTGCGGATCGAGACGATGACTTTGCTCGGGAAGCGAGTGCCGCCATGACAGTCGGTGAGAGTGCATCGGCGCTGGCTGAGACACCGAGTACCGCGTTTCCTGTGTCGGCAGCGAGAACGGAGGTTCGTCGTCGAGGATCTTGGCATCCGACTGGCCCAGGGACACAATCGGTCCGGCTGTCCAGTCATGCAGCCGAGACGGGGACTGCGAGCCGGCTGTGCTCGAGAATGCACCACGCCCCACCGCCGTTGGAAGACTGAAGAGGGGGTTGCGCTCGAACGAGAGTGGCTCGCTGTGGAACGGCGGAAGCGTCGATACCGCTTCGCCGAGCGGTGCCTTGTAGTGGCCGCTCAGCCGACGCGATGCCGTAGAGACAACCTCCTGGTGCGAACTGCTCGGCGAGCTTTGTCCGCGCTCGCTCTCCGGATGCCGAGTCGGCGGTTGAGACTGCAGCTGGCGATAAGGCGCCGACTGGGTGCTCGACAGCGACGACCGGTCTGCCGCAGCACTGCTTTGGGATAAAGTGCCTTGCGGCGGTTCCGGGATGGAGACAGGACGGGCCCGAGGCGGAGTGTGCATCAGTTGCGGCCGCGAACCGTCCCGAGAGAGCGGTTGGCCGATTGCCGCCGAGGCATCGTCGAGGCTTGCGGTATGTGGTTGCGGGCGGGTTTCTTCGCTGACAATACCAAGGTTGCGCCGGCCGCTGTCGGCGCTTGAGTTCATGCTCATGCTTACGGCCATGATGAGTGACTCGGAGAACGAGGCGTTGCGTTCTTTGAGCTGGTGAAACTTTGCCAACTACGGATGCATGACGCAACGCGCCATCGCGAGCCATAACAGCGAGAATCATGAGTTTGGGTGCTGCAAAAGCAGTATGATTCCGGCAACTGCGCTCGATACCATCATGCTGCAGGTTCCAGTTGCACTCGGCGCGCACTCTTGTGAGCCCAAGAAAGGCATAATTTGTGGACTCGCGGCGTCAGATCTACCGCCCCCCGCCTTACCTTGGTTCTGGATCGGCGTCCAATCTCTGACTCGATCGAATGCGGGCTTCCGCCGCTGGCTCCGCCTTGTGATGCGCCGCCCGAAGGAATCCCTATGCTTCGGACACTATCGGAGGACCGAAGCACGCCGTAGTTGCCGCTCGGGTCCCTGCGGATATCCATAGGAGCCACGGCTCCAGTCACGAAGGGCGGCGGCGAGGTGCCGTAGTCGTGGGTACTTAGGTGGTGAACTTGGCCCAGCGACGACGACGGCGTGAACAGGATGGGAGATCCTCCCAGTCCGACCATCGGCGGGGTTGTGGAAGGAACAGACACGGCGGACGGCAGCTGGTTTGTGCTGCCCAGGGCTGCGGTGGTTGCGGGGGTGTGGGTGCTTGTCGTTGGCGTCGCCGAAGTGCCGGGAAACTCGTTGGAGGGGACACCGGGCGTGCCCATGAAGCTGAAGGGGACGGACGGGGGAATCGTTGTATGATACAGGGCTGTGTATTGCTGTGCAGTCGGGCCAGAGGTTTGCGACTGGATGCTGTTGATGGAAACGCCGCCCATAGACTTGAACGACTTTGCGGGTCCGATGAAGATGGTTGGATAGAGGACGGGAACCAAAGTATGTCAGACACCAGCATCCGCCGAGTGCAAAACATCTCCATCAACCGGGCAGACCACAACCGCGCCCTGAAGACAAGGCACACGCTTCCAGCAATTAAATCGTTCGCTCGGCTATGCGCCTATCATCCGGCGTATCCTTTCCCGCCCTCCAGCGCGGAGGACAGCCACTCACGCATACCTTGGCGTCAGGACTCGGAAGAGTGCCAAAGGGCGGGCTTGTTCCATGGATTCCAAAAAGAGGCTCGATAAACGGAGCTGCATGTGTGGACGTAAAGGCCGAGTTTGGGCGCGCTGGCCCCGGTCCGGTCGAGTCGACGGCGGTATCGTCTACGACGGCCTTTGTGTGAAAGTCGGGTGCGAGCATGAACGGCGGTGGCTCGGATTCGAAGCGGATGCTTTCCGGAACGACGTTGTCGTCGCCAGGATGGGGCTGGATCATGTGGATATGGGGCGGCGTGCTCTGAGACGACGGCGTAAATGGCGAAAAGTGGTCGTGCGTGGGGCCGCGATGCAGTCGACTCATGCTCTCGCGCCGAGTGACCGTGTGCAAGCTGCCTCGGAGGCGCTCGTCCAGGCCCGCAGTCAACGGCGATATCGACAGCGACCGCGGCAGAGACGAATTCGGGGCTTGCCCGGCAAACGCATTGTTGGTGCTTCCAAAGTGGTTTGGCAGGGATGCAGCAACGTGAGTCCCGTCCGAGCCGGTGCCGCCGCTTCCGAGCGATGAGTGCGATTCCTGGCGATGCGTATGGGGGTTGGCCGAAGCCTTTGCCGGAGTCGTGAGCGACCCTTGCTGAAGGTTCTGATCCCGCGACTCGCGGCGAGTCAGGGATGGCCGGCTGGTCGGGAAGGATGTGCGTCTGCCAACGATATCGATGCCGACGTTGCGTGGAGAAAAGTAGTTTTCGTCCAGATCGGTAAAGCGTGAGTGGGCGAGCGAGTCGGGGATGTCAATGGAGAAGTCGCACTCGTTGCGGTAGTTGACGTGGAGCGAGAAGATTCTGCAGCGGAAACAGGAAAATGGGGTTAGCGACGCATATTTTGACATTCGAGCACCGAGTTTCTACAGCGGGGGCAGTAGAGGCGGCCGATGCTGGTGGTAGCATGCCCAGCAATGCGGCGGAAGTACCGGGAGGGTGCTGACGCCGTTTGCTCCGCCCAGCCCTTTGGCATGGAGTGAGCAAAGCCCGCACTCACCCGTACGGCGTATCGATGTTTCCGAAGCTGAGCTCGGAGATTCCTCGTCGCATATCGCTACCCGTGTGAAGCTGATCTGAGAGAGGCAACGTCGTAATCAGCTGCAAGCCACAGTCATCGCCCATGCTGTCCCCGCTTGGCAGCTGGGTTTGAGGGTTAGTAGTTACCTAATCCAGCTTCCGAGAACGAGGTGTTCCGCGACATCGAGAGTCGGTACCCGACCTTGAGCAGATCCGGCTGCGACTTGATTCGACGGTAGAGACGGTAGGCTGGCAGCAGGCGAACCATGCTGTAGAGCGATCGGAAGAAGGCCACAGACTTTTTGTATAGCGTGGGAAGCTCTGGCGACTGAGCCGGACCCGGTTGGCTGGAGATGATGGACAGCGGAGCACAGTCAGGTCCGAGAATCGCCGCTCTCGCACGCCAGCCAGTGTCTATATCGCCCAGTCTTGATAGTGAGGGCTGCTGCACAGCTTGTCTCGACGCATCCACACACGCTCATCCAGAGACAGACATACGTACGATAGCGTCAGCTGCCACGTTTCCAGCAGGATGGTCCTCTTCCTCACGGCCTTGCCGGCGACAGGATCGACTGACTCGAGTTGGTCCCAGTAGATCCGCTTCCGCCGCTGCAGAACCTCGTCCTTCAGAATGAGGTTGTGCGAGGGTGTGATTTCGGATATGTCGAGATAGATATCCAGAATGAGCGGGGGCGGAATCTGGTTGGGTTGGATCGCGGCGGTGCGCCAGTACCGAATCTCCTCTTTCAGAGGCTCAAGCTCCTCGAGCTCGAGGTTGAACTGCACAGCGTCCGGGCGAATTGAGCGAGCAGACAGGTCAGTCGGGCGAGCAGGAGCAGGAGCAGGAGCAGGAGCAGGGGCAGGAGCAGGAGCAGGAAACGGGCAACATCAATGTCGCAAATGCGCGATGAGGAGCCATGTGCGGACTCGGATACTGTTAGGCAGCGGCTGCCAAGACCAAACCACACCACACCGCCCGCGACATCAAAAGAAGTCGACGTTTGCGAAGCCACAGCCAACACGAATGGCCGATGGCTGGACCATGCCTTCTCGGGCCAAATTCCATGGCTATGCGGTGGGCCATGGACGGGAAAGAAAGGCACAAATGCAATGGCCGGACGGAAATTGCAGACAGCATCAAAGGTATCCTTTCTGGGACGCTGCTTCATATCGCTACCCACCCATTTGTTGGTCTTTTTGGGCAGCGGGGTGTGTGCTGCATGGGACTCGACCTCGTCTTGGGAGCCCATGGTGTTCCTGGAAAGCGCTGATGATGGTCGTCGGGGAAGATGTGGAGAGCCCGGCAGCCCCGAGGGATGGGTGGATGATGCCGGGTATTGTGCCTGTGTGTATCTGGCCTGGACAATGACCTGGGCAACTTTGGAGTAGAAGTTCTGGATGATCTGGTCAAGCTTGGAGAGCTTGGCCGACGCACCCTGGGCCGACGGAGGGGCCGCAGGCTGCGACGGGGGCGAGAGGGAGACCATGCCGTGCGGGTGGAAGGCCGACGGAGGGTTGCTGGAGCTGAGCGGCGGGTATGACGACGACGATTCAACGGATGGGGAGTGGGAGCTCACGGCTCGTCGCTGTGGGATGGGTTGTGGGAGAGGAGAGTGCGGGCCGGGCGTGCTGGACCGGGCATCGTGGTCCTCCATAGAGAATGCTGGCCAGCGAGGGGGGCGAAGGCGGGGAGGGGAGGGGGAAGATATATCGCTGGTTTCCAGCTGACGAGATAACGCTGGCGCCGACGGCCGCTGCTGGGGGGGGGAGGCGTGCAGGAGGATGCTGCAGGACGGATGGATGTGGGTCAGGCCGCGATCCCCGCAAGACCGCTCTGAAAAGCACGGCCGGACAACGCAGCTCGTCATCCGGGTGCCAGCCCACACGGGCCGGCTGATACGGCCGTCGTTTGCCTCGGCGTCGTTCGTATCGCTGTTGCATCACTGCCGCATCGCTGCCCCCGCGCACGGCCATGGGCAGGGAGAGGCATGTGCCGGGGGGGGGGAATGGCGACGGGCCGGTCACCGTGCGATGTCGACAGCATTGTCTATCGGCACTGAGAGGACAGGATACGAGTCGATCATGCCGTTGGTGTCTCCGACAACTCCATCCATCTGCGGCACATGGCCCAGCACCGGCCTGCGATTGTGCCGCAATGCCGCCACGCTCGCGGGCAGCAGCTGGTCCACCAACTGAATCCCCTTTGGCCATGGCCGGACAGATGCAGCATGCTCGCACGAATGTACAGCATGTTGAAGAAAAAATGGGGCACATCGTCTCATTCGGACAAACACGGCGTTGTCGGATCATATCACACACTCGGTCAAGTGGGCACGACGGGGACCAGCGAGTCGCTGTGGATGCAGCCACTGCAGAGCAAGAAGGCATACCCGGGGTGAGGTAGACCCAGGGCAAAGAGCAATATCGATCCAAGACCTCGGCGAGGATGATATATCAAAGTCGCCTGATTCACACAACCCATTTCAAAATAAGTTCGCATGAAAGTGCTCCAGCCCACACATGGCGCTGGGATGGTATTGCCGGACAGCGAGCCCTGAATGGCTTGGCCGTCCCTGGCACATCGGCATCAGGATGCGCTGCACTCCTGGTCGTTCTGATGCACCCCGGGTGTCCCCAAACGAGCACACTCGCAAGCAGCAGCATGCAGGGATTCTATCTGTATTTTAACGTTGAATCAATGGTTACAGAAGGATCAGTTTCCTGGCTCGCCATAGCCGGCAATGTCCCGGCCATCAAAGAGGACAACCCTGGCTTGAGATCGAGCGAGCTTCATCCGCCTGCAGCCAACCGGGGCTCACTGAGTGAGCTCCTCGAGCTTGTCCTGCGCATACTCGTTGCCTTGGCTGGCGGCCAAGCGGAACCAGTACAGGGCAGCCTCAATGTCCTTGGCAATGCCCTTGCGGCCCTCTTCGTAGCAGTCGCCGAGCCACGACTGTCCGTGCTGGTTGCCCTGCTCGGCAGACTTGCGATACCACTCGACTGCCTTCTGGTAGTTGCGGGCAACGCCATGTCCGCCGAGATAGCACCAGCCGAGGAGGTACTGCCCATACGAGTTATCTTGGTCGGCGGCGTTGCTCCACAGCTGGAAGGCTCTGGAGGTGTCGCCCAGCGACCTCCAGTCCTGGCTGTAGTACTTGCCCAGCCACACTTGACTGTCGCTGTGTCCGCTTGCGGCAAGCTCCTCGAACAGGTCGACATAGGCTTCCTGGTCCTTGGTGGTGCCAAAGCCGCTGACATGGCAAATGGCCACCAGATGCTTGCAGAGCCACTCGCGCTCGGAGCCGAGCCGGCAGAGCTCAAAGAACCGGCGGGCTGCGGCAGAGTCGGAAGCGGGCATGCTGCGGCCCATGAAGCACTCGTCTTCGCCAAGAGGAATCAGCTCGGTCTTGCTCCGTCGGACGAGCTCGACGCCCTTGGTCTTGTCTTGCTGCGTTCCACGGCCGAGGTAATGCAGCCAGCCGAGCATGAGCGTGGCAATCGGCTGCTCGACTGGGTCGGCAGAGCCTTCGTGGACTTGTTTCCAGTAATCGACCGCGGCGGCATCGCTCTGGATGACCCCTTCGCCAATCAGAGAGTTCCAGCCCATCTGGAAGCAGGCGTTGAGGTCACCACGATCAGCAGCAGCCTGGAGCGTGTTGCCGGGGTGGTCAAGAGTCTGCGAGGGAGCGTCGGTCATTGGCGGGACTTGGGATCAGGGAGGCGGCAAGGAGACACAGGAACGAATGGGCGACGCGGGGGCGTGGAACTTGGAACGATGCAACGATGCAACGAGAGCTTGGGACGACTCAGCGGGAGCTTGGAACGACTCAGCGAGCAGCCAAAGAATCAAGGGTGTTCTGAAGGAAGCAATCGGTGGCAAAGTCGAGGCACCCATATATGCAGCGAACGGCGCAGTGGGCTGGATGAGGCACATTCGGCTGCGGCAGGGCCCGCACTACTGCGGCAGAGTGGCACTGGCAGCGGATGGTGTGGTGGGGCACCCACCAACCCCTGTCTGCTGCGGCACTCGGCTGACTGCCGTGCGGGTGCCGTGCGGGTGCCGGACGATGGTATAGGGACGGCTGGCTGCAACATGAATGGGCGGCTGCCCGACTTGAACGAAATGTACGTGTATTCACAGCTCCAGAACAGTAACAACGGTTCGCGTCATCAAAAATCCGGGTTGGCCCGTCAATTTTTTCTTGGAAGAGCTGCAAGCAAACAGAGAGATCGATCGAGGGGCAAGGGAGGAAAACGAAGGGAGAGAGAGGGGGAAAGGAGAGGAGGAGGGAAGGGAGAGCAGGAAGAAAGAATCGCGAGCAAGGGCCGGAGCGCGAGATGAGAGCGAAAAGTGCCGACAGCCAGAGCGACAGTGGCGGGCAGAGCAGAGGATCCGTCTCCACTGGGACCGGCCGTCTGTCGCCTTCCCCCCCCCGTCAGCAACCCACAGGCAACAGCGCACGTCCTGGTTAGCATCCAGATGGGTCCGATATCTGCTCGTGCAGATTGCGACAGTCATCACCAAACTTGCAGTTTCCACGAAGCCAGAAGGTGCAGACCGTTGGGGCACCGTTGTGGCGGGAGGGGCCTGGGGGAGACAAATAACGGAGAGGGATACGGATGAGCACAGAGCATACGGATGCTGACACAGAGCCGAGACATGGACAGCAAGTGAATCGATCAAACGCAATGCAGCAGCCGCCAGTGCTGCGAATAAAGAGCGGCCACAACCACAACCACAACCACAACCACAACCACAACCACAACCACAACCACAACCACAACCACAACCACAGTCACAGTCACAGTCACAGTCACAGTCACAGTCACAGTCACAGTCACAGTCACGGCCTTACCTCCGCCATGCTTGCCCTTGGGGCGGTTGTGTCCGTATCCGCCGTTTTGGTTGGTGTAAGGCGAAGGCGGTGGTCGATGGTGCGGGATATATGCGTTGGGCGGAGGCGGCATGGGCGCGTTGTAGTATGGAGCGTGGTACATTGGCGGCACCGGCTGGAAGTGAGGATATGCCATGGGCGAGTGGACGGGGTAGTGGTTCCCGGTGGGGACCACCATGACGGGCGATTTGGCGGCGGCGAATGCATTCTGAGGGTCCGCGCTTTCCGGGAAATCTGTTGGGAAAGAACGAGAGCAGTGGATGCCACGATCGGCATCAGCATTTGCACCGGCATCAGCATTTGCACCAGCATCAGCATTTGCACCAGCATCAGCATCAGCATCAGCATCGATACTGGCATCGACACCAGCGCCACTATGATGCAACAGTTACTCTTAGGTTCCCAGTGCTTACCCAGATCCCAGGCTTTGATGACGCCGTCGGCGCTACCGGTGTATAGCAGATTCGAGTCTGCACGCAAGCACAGCGAGTTGACCGATCGTGTATGGGCTCTCAGGACACCCACACAGCGTCCAGAGACGAGGTCCCAGGCACGCACGGTGCCGTCCCAGCTGCCGCTGAAGAGGCGAATGGAGCCGTCGTTGAGGGTGTCGATGTCGGCGCAGAGCGAGGAGATGTACCCAGAGTGGCCCCGGAAGGACCGCAGCCGCGAGCTGGTGGAGATGTCCCATTCGTTGATGACCTTGTCGTTGCCACCAGAGTACAACCGGCCGTGGATGATGACGAGCGAGGTGACCTCGGCGGCGTGGGCTGGAATGGACTCCAGGCACTCGCCCGACTGAAGGTCCCACATGTTGATGGAGCCGTCGCTGCTGCCGCTGATCAGGAGCCCGTCCTCGGCGCGCTCGAGCGAAGGGTACAGTGCCAGGCAGGTGACGCTGCCAGAGAAGCCCTCGAGTCGGTCGACGGCCTCTCCGACGATGGTGTCGTACACGACGATGGTCTTGTCATCGCTTCCGCTATACATTCTGCCGGTTTCCTCGTCAAAGACAACGGCGTTGATGCCGAGGTCGTGGTGCTTTTCAAAAACACGCTGGCATAGCCCTGTTTCCAGATTCCACTCCCGGATGGTATCGTCCCAGGAGGCGCTGTAGAGGTGTTCGCGCCCGACATTGATGTTGCGAACCCATCGAGTGTGACCGCTCAGGGTGCGCAAGCACTCTGCCGTATCAATGTCCCATTCCTACACAAGGCCCAGTCGAGTCCAGAGGGCACATGAAGCGGCAGCCGTTACCGATTCAGGCGCGAAGCCAGTCGATCCGCCGATGCAGGGCGCGAGACGGCGAAATGGCCAACGGCGGCGCGAGAATCGAGCATCAGCGAGACGGCACGATCAAGCAGGTGGTTCGACAGCAGATCGACAGTGACGTTCGGGTTGAATGCAAGGCCAGAGGATCGGTTTGGATGCAAGGCCAGACGAGCAGATTGGCCCATTCCAGGTTGCAATGATGGCGCGAGACAGCACGAAAGATTCATGTAAGACTTTTCTCGTGGCAACTGAGCCCCTTGCATGCACGCTTCCCAACGGCAAACGATGTGGATGCACATCGCACAAAAGTATCGTCTGCTTTGGCGAAACCTGTCGCTCCGTCATCCTACTGCGACTGCAGCAACCCCCGCAAACCAACCAACCGGACAGCATCGTGGCTGCCGATGGCGACACGGACGAACGGCTGTCGACGACGACACAGACGAGGCATATCAACCAGACCGGCGGCTGACTACACTCTCGGCCACTGGAATATCGTCATCGAGACAGGAGGCAAGGGCAAGAGCAGGACGAACCTTGATCGTGCCGTCCTTGGAACTCGAGTACAGCCGGCCGTTGTGATAGAGCAGCGAGGACACGGACTTTTCATGGCCCTGGAAGACCAGCACAGGCGTGGGTTTTGAGGACTCTGACATGGCAGACTACACGGATAGATGCTAGAGCAAGTGTGGTGCAGGCTGCGAGGCAGCATTTGGTCCAGGGGATGAGGCGACAGGGGTGGGGAGATCGGGGATGGAGTGCAGGGGGGTGGGAGGCGAGAGCAGATTGGCGATGGGAGCAAAAGGGCCAGAGTCAGACATCAGGCTGGAGGACCACGGATCCGGCACGACACGGGCAGCCCTAGGCCGAGAGCCAGGCCCCAGGGCGAGCGCAACAGGCACCTTTGGAGGCAGGGGCAGCGTAGCAGAGGCGTCGAGCAGGCCGGCAGAGCGTCGCAGCGACGAAGACGAAACAGCGCCGATGGGCAACGCCGACGGGCAAACAGGAGCGAAAAGAAAAAACGGCCGGGGCGGGCGCGGGCGGTGTGGCAGTGCGTTCTGTGGGGCGCGTTCTGTGCACACGCGCCTGTGCGGCCATGCTGCGCACACAGTGCTGTGGGCGGTGCGACCTGTGCGACCTGTGCGGCTCAGGGCAGCAAGGGCAAAGGAGCGCAAGGCGCAAGGGCCGGGCTTTCTCCTTGCGCATCGATCCGCCCCGGCTGGGATTCCTCTCAGTCCCGAGCAACCCTGGTCGACACAATTGCGTTCCCACCGCTCGTTTGATGCACAAGTGTCGTCGCTGGACACATCCGATCGCCATGAATGGGTTCAGGGTCAGGACGAATGCAGAATCTGGGTTCAAAGCCAAGGCGTCTCGTTTCCACAAGCACCGCAGAGACATCCAATCCCACCAGAGTCCAGCGCTCTGCAGACCCGCACACCCCGGCTGTCGCTCTCAATCGAGCATGTTGCGTGATCTCGGACATCACCCGCCCCGGGTCACCGCACGCCGATCCTGCGGGTCTTGCAGGGCCGTCGCGGGCGTCATTGCCCCGGTCTGTGGCGAGATATCGCTGTCCAGGAGGGACGGTGGCCAGCAGCGTCCCCGTCCCCCGTCTCGTATCGGCTTGGCCCGGAAATCTCCGTCTGGCCGCACCTCCCCCCGCCCGACACCATAACAAGCCCGCTGTTGCCCGCCGCCCTCTTGGGCACCATCTTCACATCCCCCAACACCGTCGATCTCGTCTGCTCCACCGTCTCCATGGGCCTGCTCGACAGCTTCAACGACATGCACTGGACACTGAAACTCGGCCTCGCCCTTGGCCCGATGCTGGCCGTGAGCTTGATCAGTGCCCTGTATCTCTACCAAGCAGAGCTGGTACGAATGCCCCGCATCCAGCTGGCTCTGAGCCGGCCCTGGGCTGGTGTTGTCCGTGCATGCAGCGCTTGTCGTTACGTTTGCTCATCCATGTTTCCATCTCCCGGCGGCGGATCGCC
Organism: Polychytrium aggregatum; assembly: GCF_025602895.1. Taxonomy (NCBI): domain Eukaryota; kingdom Fungi; phylum Chytridiomycota; class Chytridiomycetes; order Polychytriales; genus Polychytrium; species Polychytrium aggregatum. Next base: position 86,793 of record NW_026516308.1, on the reverse strand, counting down.
ATCACAACACAAACGATACCGAACAATGTCCTTTCGCATCTGTATCCACGGCGATCGCATCATCATCGCAACCAACACCGTCCTCGTCAATGGAACTGGACATGAACCATCCTCCCTCGGCCGTCAGATCTATCCCTCCTCCATTCCACCGGGCTCTCGGACCCAAGTCGCCCTTCCGCACGAGTGCGAAATGAGCGACTACGATGAAGAAATGATCACCACCCCCGACAAGGTCAAGCTGCATGTCTACGCCATCTACAAGCGCAAGGGCGCCGCTGGGTTTGACATCATCAACGACCCGGTGTCGAGAGATGGCATGCGGTCGAGAAAGCCTGGATCCGGCAGTGTCGCCGACTACACGGTGCTTTACTTCCACGCCAATGCAGGAAACATGGTATGGACTCCTCGGCCCGACATGCGGCTTCCCTGGCTGCTGCCTCTCGATCCTTGCCCGAGATCTGCGCTCTGATTCAGCCTCCGCTTTGCCGGTTACGACAGGGCCACCGCTTGCCAATCTCGTATCTCTTCTATCGGTGTCTCAACTGCAACGTTGTGATGCTGTCGTACCGCGGATACGGCAAGAGCGAGGGACACGCCTCCGAGGCTGGCCTCAAGATCGATAGCTACACTGCCCTGGACTATATCAAGAACCACCCTCTTCTCAAGCACACCAAAGTCATTCTGTTTGGCCAGTCGATCGGAGGCGCCGTTGCCATCAACCTTGCTGCTGAGCGATCGGCAGACATCCATGGACTGATTGTCGAGAATACCTTCCTGAGCCTGGTGAGCGGCTGCTCGTTCGGGAGCAATTGGCACTATCGAGAGAGGCGGAATGAGTCAGTCAGCGAGTGAGTGAGTGAGTGAGTGAGTGAGTGAGTGACTAGAGTAACAGAATTCGAGGTGATCCTCGGACCACCAGGGCCGCCCCTCCCGCCTACGTCCTCGCCGCTGATTGCTTTCGTCTCTATTGTCCATGTAGCCAAAGCTGATTCCCCACGTCATGCCAATGATCCGCAATCTCGTCTTTCTCTGTCATCAAGTATGGAACTCGGAGGAAAGCATCCGGCGCATCAGCCCATCCGTTCCTATCCTGTTCCTCTCTGGGAGCAAAGACGAGCTCGTTCCACAAACCCACATGCGTCGCCTCTATGAGATCGCAAGCTCACAGCGTGCTGACGAGCAAGCTCAAGAGGAGAAGCTGGACCTGAAATCTCGCCGAGCCCGCGTCGATTGGCACGAGTTCCGCGACGGAACCCACAACGATACATGCATCCAGAGCGGATACATCGAGCGGGTCGTTCAATTTTGGGACGAGCAGATCATCTGAGCGGGGAGATTATCGTAGCCCAGCCGAATGGATGACCTGGATCGTCTCCAGAATCATGGGGGGATCCGCGATACATGGGGATGCAAAGATTCACAATGCAGCTAGACTATCCACCGCCTCAAAGAAAACACTTTCTGCTCTTTGGAATTCACTACTCATCGGTCCTTGGATCATGAATACACGGAACACGCGAATATCAATGCTGAAAGCTCTGATGAGTGGCACCTGTCGATGGATTCCGCTGGCTGATGGCAACCGTCTTCGCATTGTGCTCTTGGTTGCCTCGATACCATGCCTCTGGGATGTGCGCTATTGGGTGTATTGCCGACACCCTTGATCTCGGTAGCTCCGTCTGGATCCTGTACCTGGTTGGATCGGGTACATGCGCCCGGGAACCAGAGACAAGAGCGCCTCGATCTACTTTGATCTGCCTCGATCTGCCTTGGTCTACTTTGGCCTGCCTTGGTCTGCCTTGGTCTGCTTTGGTCTGCTTTGCTTGTCTATCACCTCTTGAGTATAGTGCTCGAGCGAGCCAGCTACGGCGCATCCAAAACGAAACGGGACACCCTGTTCGCGGCAGGACTGTTACTTCTCTGGGCCTGAATGCACACCCATCCGTTATTCGCCTTGGTTGGGAATGTCTCGAGCAGGCAAGGGAGGGGAAGGGATGTCCATCAATCCCATCAGGACTCAAGTCTGCTCAGTTGTATTCAAGACCGTACTTCCCAAACCAACCAGAACCACTCGATTCACAACCGAGACCGGAAACAATCCCATCGTCTCCTCCCCCTCCCCCCAAGGAACTATTCTGTACAATCCGTTCAGCATGAAAACGTGTACTGGGCGGCATTCCACCAGAAAGAGCTCTGCCATTGCTCGAGAGCCATGAAGGCGCTAGCTTTGTCGTTCAAGCATAGCCCGACCGAAGGAACCGAGACGGTCTGGCAGGGAATCAGGTCGACATAGGAAGAGTAGGTCGAGCTGCCATCGAGGCGGCAGTCGTTGCTCCAGTCGTTCCAGGGACACTTGACATCGGCGTACAAGTTAAATTTCATGCCGGCGGGTATGTCGCAACTGGAGGTCACTTTGTAGCTCGACATTTGGTCGTTGAAGCATTGATCGATGTTGTAGCATTCAAGACTGTTGTGAATCTGAAAGTCAAAGGACGCCCCGCCATAGTTGTCATCCTGGTAGAAAACAACATCGAGCTGCCAGGCGAGGCACATGGGCACGACAAGGACGAGAGCAGCCCAGGCCGCCAGAATCACTTTGCCTCTGTGAACCAACGACATTGTGTGGTGGTGGTGATGATGGTGATGGTCGAAACAGCGGCTCGAGGAAAGAGACCGAGTGATCAGGAGCCAGAGAAGCGAGAAGCAAGTACCCAAGGTATGGGGGCAGGGTGGAGAAGGTGTGGGTCGCAGGGGCAGCGCCTTTGGGGCCGACTCGACCTGGAATGGCCGGCTGTGCGGATGTCGCTGGCCATGGCTTATGCTCCGCCGGAATCATTTTGATTGCGCGGGAAACAGATGGCGAGGAGGCTTGACGCTGCCCGCCAGCCGAACGGACATGGCCGCTGAATGATCATGAGCCGCCATCGGTCCAATCGTCGTCTTGATGGCGGTTCGTTGGGTCTGCCCCCCCAGAGGCGCTTGGTCTCGCGCGCTTGGGGTCTCAGAGACGATTTTCCCGCCACTTGGACAAGATCGTCGCTCATGAGCATCATGAGGCCCGCTCAATTCGAATATCATCTCCTGATACCATGATGGCGGACTCTCTTGGAGCTGACAAATGTAGCGGGATGGGAAGGGGCAGTGCTTGCGATCAGGCTCCGCGAGGCTCCAAAGATTGCCCCACGATGCAAAACGAGACAAGTCACCAGCAGGTCGAGCACTTCACGCTGCAATCCCGAGTTTCTCCGAATCAGATTCGTGCACGGAGACCGTCATTCGTGCGTGTGGGTGCCCTCGGCCCTGACATCATTCGCCATCAGAGCTGTGATTCGGACTACCAGGACGGCCAATGATGGTCGGCCGTTGATCCTCGTAGAGCAGTCACTGCATGTTCTGCTGCCACATCTGGCTCTCCGACTGCCAGTTCGGGTGCATATGGACAGTGTGTTGAAGAAAGAATGGGACATATCGTCTCATTCGGACAAACACGGATCATATCATGCACTCGGCCGATGGCGACCGAGCGGATCTAATCATTTCCCTGGGTGTCCCTCTCATGGAGTCTGTTCAAGACTCGAATATCGCATTTGCCGAGCACATCACATCAGTGCGAGCGCCGATCGACGTCACTCAACCAAGCAACCGATCAACAGCAGCCAGCTCACACAATCAACACAACCCACTGCATGCTGAAGTGTCCCTGGCATTCCAATATATGCGAGCTATATCCAAACCGCACGGCCGCGCGAACGCACGTCATCCAACCAGACTCTTGTTTGACCCCATAGTCCTTGTCTTCCTCGGGCGGACTCCCGTAAGAATCGTCATCCTCAACATCACTGGTGCGTCGGCAGAGCAATGGAAAGAGCAATGACGATGCTAGATCCCACCCATTATCTGCACAGCTTATTTCTGCCTCTACACCGTCTTCTCCGACCAAGGTAGGGCATCCCTCCCGTATGTCTGCTTCAGTGATAGCCTGGGAAAGGCATCACATTCCCATTTCCATCTCCATATCCAGGGCAACCCGATACCAAGACAAATCGTAGGTGCTGCCGGTGCGATGAGTGAATTGCATATGTGCGTGTGTCTGAGAGTGCTGTTGGTTGCTCCATGACACAGTCCGCCACGGTGATCGATGCAAAAGATATCCCCGACGCACATTCGCTTCCAAAATCACAGCGACACTTCCTCCGCTGGTGATCTGGCCCATATTGCTCTTGCTGATGACTTTGTCGACCCGCTCCGTCCCATAGACCAACCACACCCAGCCAGGCCGGAAAACATCCGTCCAAGCATCTGCAAAGCGCCTTTGAGAACCCTCCCCGCTCCCGGCTGTCCCGATGTCTTCATCAGGCTCGTCTCCACTCAGCCCACCGCCCGCCCCACCATCCAACAGTGGCTTGCCTCTGTCGCTCATCATCGCCCTGTCCTGTCTCTTTGGTCTCCCCGGGCTTGGCCTTACCATCATGGGCCTGCGCGAGCTCCTGTTTTGGCTTCGCCGCAAGTCGACTCCAAAGCCCTGTCTAAACATCATCGAAGCCACAGCAATCTCGGGGCTCGACACTTTCCCGTTCGCGACCGGAAAGCCGGGCAGCACCTTCAACGACCTCGAGGCCTGCAAGCTCTCCCCGACCCTGGAGCCATTGTGCCGAAAGGCAAGCCTCGACTCGCTCAAGGGAACCGAGAAGGAGCTCAAGACAGCAGTGCTCAAGACAGCAGTGCTCACCACACCCGATGGATTCCACGGCAGCCACAATGCCCTCCATGACACTCTCCCAAGAAGCAACAGGCGCAGCAGCATCCAGAGCGTACCTGAAGTCAAAGCGGTCGACTCGAGGTTCCTGACCGTTCCGTACCCGGATGCAGCGTATCCAGCACAGTCGGACGATACCATGGATGATTATGATTAGGCTGGCTGGCCGGCTGACTGTTCATGGGGCAATGGTGTCTCTGAGCCATCCGCGAGAGCCATTCGTGATGGACATCGGACCATCGAGTCGGTAGATAGGCGCAGGGTCTGTACTTTGCATTCAAGGCACGCTGTATTTTAGGTGCACTGGGTGTGATGGCGAAGCAAGGCGAACAGGAAAGGAAATCGCAGAAAGGGGAGATAGCAGATAGATGCAGCTACAACGGCAACAGGTCCGTCCATCATTCAAGTGGCAGAGATAAACCTCAAGGAGCCATTAGGATGAATCATAAACACGCAATACAGAACGGAAACAGCTGGAGAAGACGATAGAGATGAGAGAGCACGGCCGCGGCGACTACAAATCCTTCTTGGACTGAGTCTTTCCGTACTTGCTGGCAAGGCTCTGGGAGGCAGCAGACTGGGGCTCGTCGTCGTCCTTGATGCCCAAAACCTTCTTGCGCTGGGCTCTCATGTGGTTGTACATGATGTAGAGACCTTGGATACAACGCACCGGCCAAAGGGTGGTGGATGTCAGTCTACTGTCACCGCCATTTGCTCACCAGACTGCTCAGACACAGCCATCACATGCTCGCCGCCTCTGTCGGCTGGCTTGAGAGCTCCGGCCCCAGCTACGCCGCACAATACATACCGGCGGGCCACAGACCAATGATCAGGGTGTTGAGGATCTTGGGCCAGATCTCGGGGGACTTGCGGATGATGGTGCTGCAGATGACAGTGATCCAGAGCTCGGCAACGGCGCCAATGGGGTAGAGCACCAGGAAGGCAGAGTAGCTAGAGGCGGGAGCGGAGGCAGCAGAAAGGGTCGATCAGCGCGAGTGATGGCACCATCGTCGCAACCGACGGGATGAACCAGCCACGGGCAGCGCATTCGCGGAATCGTTGAAGCCGTCGGGCAATGCTGCATTCGATGCTCGTCCATTCACACACAACAAACACGCCAGCGAGCAAGTCAGGGCACATACCGAACATAGGTCACGGTTGGGTTGGGGATCTCCAAGAGGCTGAGAACATAGAAGGAGTAGCGAGCCAGCTCGGACAGAGACCAGGCGATGACCATGACGGTGAAGCCGATGTTTTCGTAGACCTGGACGGCGAGGCGAGGCGTGGCGGGGTCAGCGTCGCTGTCGGGGCGAAAATCACGGGCGGTTCTGGAATGGAGGGGCTCGATACCAGGCAGAAGGACGGGTGCGCAAGAGAACTATCTCTGTGGTGTAGAGCCTGCTCGATGACAGCGATTCTTACCAGAGGAACGTCGTACTTGTACAAGGCGAACCAGACGATGAGGAGACGAGAGGCGACTTGCATGGCAGTGCTGGAAAGGCCAGAGCGAACGAAGCCTGCGGGTGTGCCATGGCGGCCAGCCGAGATGCGAAAGCAAGTCAGCGGCACAGATTGTCAGCGCTCCTGATCGGAATGGAGTCCACGCGAACCGACCTTGCCCTTTGCGGCGATTGGAATCCATCGCCAAACCCATCGTCGGTCCAGCGTGAAGGGAGGGCGCTACATACCCAGAGCGACATGGACGACCTCAAGGAGAGCCGCAGTCTGCACGATCGAAAGCAGGGGGAAGGTGTCCGCGCAGGCATTTTTGTAGTGCAGGTTCAGCACCACCGAGAGAAGGACTCTGCCAAGAACGACGGCCCAGGCAACGAAGCTGATGGCATTGTAGGCGATGAGGTATGACTTGATGGGACCGGAGACTGGAGGACGAGAGCAGCACCGTGAGGATGTGGAGCGACAGAGAGCCAAGGAGCGACAGAGAGCCAAGGAGCGACAGAGAGCCAAGGAGCGCCCAATCGCAGGAAGCGCAAGGGGCAGCTGAGATGCGAGGGGGCCATCAGCGGCTGCTTCCGCGACGAGATCGTGCGCTGGGTCGGCGACAGAGCGATAGCACACCTTTCTTGGCAGCCTTGGGGGCAGCAGCAGCAGGGTTCGACTCGGCAGGTGCGGCGGCGGCGGCGGCAGCGGGCTTGGAAGCGTCTTTCTTGGCCATGGCAGGAGTGTCGAGGGGGGGGCGATCAGGAACGAGGTGGGGAAGAGAAGGCCGCGGCGAGCAAGCGCCGTTATATCGGGCGATATCGCCGTGGACACAGAGCCGGTCGCGTGACCGCCAGGAGTGCGCAGCATGGCGCCACGGGTCGCTGTGGAAGGCGGCGATTGGGCAGGGGCGTGCGACGGTGTGCAACCGTGCGTGGCGGTGTGCGACACTGTGCTACTCTGCGTATCGATGGCGGAGCAGGTGGCCGCTGTGGCAGTGCGCATGAAGGGCGCGCAGCACTCCATTGTGCTGTGCCAGCCACACAGACCCTTGTGCGCCGGGTATGTCGCACACGGCTGGACAGCGCCAGGTCGCACGGCTGTCTGGCTGTCCGAGTGTGTGTTTGCTCCACGTGCGCACGTGACGCGTCTCGGCCACCCGCCAGGCCCGGCTTGTTTCGGTGCGTCCCGCCGGCCGGGGCATCCCAGCTTCGACCCGCAGCATCAACCGCATCCGCCAGCGCCGCGATGGCCCCAAAGAGCTCTCCCACCGATCCGGACGTCCGTGCGACATTCAAGGTGCTGCTGATCGGCGACTCAGGCACGGGCAAGTCGTCGCTGCTGCTCCGATACACAGACGATGTTTGGCTGCAGCCCGACGAAGTCCAGGCCACCATCGGTGAGTCGAAACCGCCGCCCTGCCTCCGCTTTCGCCCCATGGCCAGCGTCATGTATCCGCATTCTTGACTCGAGGGAGGGGTACCGCAGACTCGACGGAGGTATTCCTGGCTTGCGATGGGATACTGCACCATCGAGATGACCCGATCCATGTCTCACACTCCAACGGGCCCTGCCCGGTGTCTGCGGGTGCATGCAGGCGTCGACTTCAAAATCAAGATTGCCGATGTGGACGGCCGAAAGTACAAGCTGACCATCTGGGTAGGTGTCCGAATGCCGGAAGCGCTACGGTCCGAAGGCGTACCGAAGCGGACCTGGAGGTGCAGCCATCAGCGACGGCATTTCGTTCGCGCCAACTCTCAAGTCGCCGAAAGTGAATCGTTGGCTCGGGCCAGCATGCCGTTGGACTCGCTGTTCTGCAGAGACCAAGGAGCAATCGCCGCGTGCAATTATAGCGCCGCTAGGCCGAGACGCCGCGGCACCTCGGCCGATCCGTATCCAAGAATCGGTCGGGCACGAATGGAAACCTCGGCTCCTCTCGCCGGGCCACGCCGTGGCGAGCGACTGATCCTCCGTGGCATCTCCGTCTCTGTCGGCGAGATATGCTCTGCCAAAGCATATTCCCGAGACTGGATCGTTGGGCATATTCGCCATGGGCGCCAATGGAAGTATCTGTGGCCCGGACACACTGACCCGTATCTACGCCGACTCTTGCGTTCTTGCTCAGGATACGGCCGGCCAAGAGCGCTTCCGCACTCTCACATCAAGCTACTATCGCGGTGCCCACGGCGTTATGTTCGGTGAGACTCTGAATATCACAAACTCTGTGACCGGCTCCTCCACTGGCTCTGCAAGTGGCTCTGTCTGCCCAGATATTTAGTCCAGCAAACTCTTCCATCGACGGTGCAGTCTCGATGTGGATGCTGGACATTGCGGCTGATTTCGGTTCTGCTGCACCTGCCTGTGATTGCAGTGTACGATGTCGCCAATCGCCAGAGCTTTGAGAATCTCCAGATGTGGTTCGAGGAGCTCGAAACATACTCAAACACAACCGAAATTGTCAAGATCATCGTGGGAAACAAATGCGACAGGGATATCGCTGGAGCTCGGCAGGTCACCAAGCGAGAAGCCGAAGCGTTTGCCCACAAGATGAAGGCCCTATTTGTCGAAGCTAGCGCCAAGAGCCGCATCGGCATCCACGACACTTTTGATATCCTGGTCCGCCAGGTGAGATATCTCTTGAGGACCCTTGCTTCTCTTCATCGTCGGGTGCATGTCGAGCTGGTCGCTCTGGCTCTGTCTAAATTACCGCTTCCTGCCACGTTGCCGTCCAATTCATCTACAGATTGCCGAAACTCCATCGCTGTGGCAGAAATCAAACACAGCACCATCAGAGTCCCAAATTGTCCAGCTCGACAACAAGCGAGGCGAAGACGACTACTATTCCTACTGCTGTTGACATTCCTCCAAGCGTCAAGTGGAATACGGCCATGCCCAAGGCTGTGCCTCCATGGTGCTGCTCACAAGCCAACTGGGAGCACCCTACTTTGCAAGGCGTTGGCTGTTTTGGCTTCTGAATACACCCTCATTCGTTCTATTGACGATACCATTTGTCCCGTCTAAACAGCAGAAGAGGTCATGTTCTCAGCCCAGAATCCGATTCTGAGCTGGCTACTGCTCGCCACACACTTCGCCACAGCGCCAGACATCGGAGGATGGCGATACAGATGACGAGACAAAGCTCGACGGGCGGCGGAGATGGACAAACGTGTGTATTGGAATCGTGGAATGCCGTTGCAATGCATCCAGAATGTCACCGCAATGCATCCAGAAGGCCATCGGAATTCGTCCAGAATGCCGAAGGGCATATCTCAATTTGCAGATGCTGTCCAGCCGAATCGATGAAGAGAACCGAAACAGCACGCATTTGTCTCTGCGGCGCTCGGGGCGTCCCATAAGCCCTTGATCATGCAGCCGGGCCTCTGCGTTGTGGCATCGAGGGAAAATCAGTCCCGCTCCATCCGCAAGGTGATGCGCCGCAGATCGCTCCACAGACCGCTTGCATCAACGTCGGCCGGACAGGCGCACTACTTACTCTCCACCTGGAATCAGCATGCAGATGTTGGTGCCGTTGAGGAGCACTTGGTCCAGCTTGGTTTGGATCCGTCCGTTCGGGGTGTTTTCGCTGGTGACGGCAGCAGGATGTTATGCTGGTGAGCCGATCGCAAGCACATTCGCGATCCACGAGCAGCTTGGTGGGTCCCGTCTTGCTGGACGATGCATGCCACTTACTATTCCGTCACATCTTCCAATACCATGTCTGGTGAGAGCAGATCTCGGCTTGTTAGTGCGTCTTGCATTATCCCCCATCGCGGCAGTCGCTTGGCTGATCTGCGGCAAGATACATACTAACAAAGTCGTCAAAGCCCAGAAGCGTGCCCGTGAACTCCTTCTCGGACTTCATGATGACCCAGATGCGCGATCCAATGCACTTGTCCACCAGCTCCAGAGGTAAAAGCGTCGATGCCATGGCGTCCGTGCTTGGTCGAAGGTGTCGGTCGGTTGGTCGGTTAGTCGGTCCTGGCGGTGTCGCTGTTGTCGTCCGTTGCGATCAACAGCAAGGCTGGCCACGACAGGAAATCGGGCTCTGGCAATGGACAGCAGCCCTGGCGGTTGCCGTTAGGGCTGGGGCAGCCCTTCGCCAGCCAGAGCGCAGCCAGCCACCCGACAGGGCTTCCTGACGGGTTTTTCCTCGGTCTCGATCGATCCAACACTGCTCTCGACACCGCTCGACACCGCTCTCGACACCGCTCTCGACACTGCTCGACATCGTCCTTGGCTCCAGCACGGCTGCATCTCCACCGGTCCCCGTCCCCGCAGCACAGAGACATGGAAGCGCTATCGCAGACAGTGGCCCAGGCCCAGGATGTGCGTACCTCGTGCCCTCGCGCCCTTGGCTGGATGCAGATTTCGTCGTTTGCAGGACTCGCCTCAGGTGGCCGCCCAAGCCGTTGCTGGATCTCCACCCCCTCGTGCCATGGTGCCTGTGCTGTTCGGGACGCTGCCCTCTAACATCTTGATGCTGCAGATTATCACCCGTCTGTACACGCACAATGTCGATCCGGCCTTTGTGCAGTCTGCCCAGCAGTGGCTCGAAAATCTCCAGAAGGATCCGATGGGCTGGGATGTGGCCCTTGCCCTGCTCCAGTCGCCCGTAAGCATGTTCGTTGGCAGACCATCTCCGGTGCATTCGGGGGAGCAGACTCGGATACGAGACTCTCTCTCTCTCGGGCAGCAATTTGCGATGCCCCATCAGGTCGCTTCGCAGCCTTGGTCTCACCTCCCAATGCCACTCACAGTCAGCCCAGTGCCAATATTTCGGTGCCCTGACGCTGCAAGTCAAGTTCTCCCATGATTGGTACGGCCGCCACCGTGACCGACGGCTCGATCGGCGCTATGCTGGTCACAGCGTCTCGGCAGTCGTTGCTCCGATGCGATTGCTTCTCGTGTGTCCGCATCCCGGAGACCGTTCGATGAGAGAGCGCCGCCATAGCACGCACCACTCCGAGAGTGGCATCGCTCCAGAGCGCTTACTTCATCGAGCATTTGTAGGAAATCGATCCCTGAAGACAGCATCGAGCGTTTCCGGTTGCGAGTGATTGAAGCCATCATCCAGCTGTCGCCCGGCCCGAAGTTTGTCACAACCAAGCTCTGTCTCGCTGTAAGCAACCCTTTGTCGATATCCAGCAGCCCCGAAACCCATTCTCCCTCTGCTCAAACTTGCTGCAAGTTGTCACGGTGTTGACGATCGAGGGACTGACGATCGAGGGACTGATGATCGAGAGACTGATGATCGAGGCATTGACGATTGAGACACTATCGAGATACTGACGATCGAGACTCGACGACTAACTCTCCAACTCTTGTCGCCTTTGGGCTGCAACTCACGCCGACCATCGACCTGACTGCCGGACACATCGGGACTCTTTACTTTGACCAAAACGATACAATCGAACCGCCAGTTGACAGCCTATGCGTTCAACGCCTTCCCGTCGCACTGGGATAGTTTTATCAGGTCTTTCGATCAAGAGATCAACAGCGCCATCGAGCAGTGTCCGGTCGAGGAGGGCAAGGTGGCTCTCGAGCTGTCGCTGCTCGAGTTCCTGACTGTCCTGCCGGAGGAGATGCAAAATGCACATATGATTCCGACACGAAAGTAAATGTCGCCAGCACGCCCGCATTGTGCTGTTTCTTGTACTGGCTGCGCCATCTGGCAGGATCATGGTTGCCTTTGGCCCTCGCCCCAGAGTCCCTTGCTATGCCGTCCTGCCGGTCTATCGACTCCAATCCGTCTCTGTCGATCTCACGATTCCCAACACTCGCTGACCTGCAATCATGTCGCCCTCCGCTCCAGGTCCGTCTTCGAAAACGAGCTGTCGTCTTCCACCGGCGTGGTTCTTGCGACGTTGCAGAGAATCCTATCGCTCCCGATTGCTGAAGGCATCTCCCAGCCCATCCTGATGCTCAAGCAGTCAGCGCTGGGATGTCTGCGGAACTGGATCTCGCACATCATTTTCGCGCAGTAAGTGAGCACACCACGGGGAAGCCACACGTCGCTGCTGCTGCCTATGCGGTACTTGGATTGAGATCAGGGCCACTCCGAAAGCGACTCCTTTGATAGCTGACGTGTCCTTGGAAACTGGCAGATCAGCGACGTCGGTAAACGTTATTCTCGATCTGGTGATCCCGCACCTGTCTTTCCCGGGCACTTTTGAGCGATCGGCCGATGCCTTGGTCGAATTGATCTCGTTCCGCACCATGGCTGCCTATGAAAAAACGATCTGCAATTTCATGATGGGCATTCTCACCAAAGGCTGGCTCAGGAACGAGCTCGAGCGCGCGATCCGAGGTAGATCCATGCGGCCACGACCGGCACAGATGCATGTCCGGAACGTGAGCGAAATACGCATGCCTGTCGATCAAGCTACCGTCCAGTGCATTCAGCTACCGTACTGACATCGACGCGGCGTGTTTCCAGAGACGGACGAGCACACTGCCAAGGTGATCTGCAACATTCTTGTCGAGCTGGGACTGAACTTTACCCCGTACTTTGTCAAGAACTTTCTCCGGGACGACGTCCAGGTCTTCTACGAGATGATCCTGGCCTGTACCAACTTTGAAGGGTACTATGCAGGCGACCAGGAGCTGTCGTAAGTTGTCGCCGAGCATGTCAAGTGGCGACAGGATGATCAGCAGCGGGATGGCCGGGACTCGTTGACTTGCCCTCGGCGAACGGAATGACTGTCGATTCAACTAACCCTCTCCTTCACGTGCGTCATGGTTATGCAGTGCCCTCACGCTCGAGTTTTGGGCCATCTTCTGCGAAACCCTGCTGGATCCTCGGATCATTCAGCGGCCCGGTGTTGAGGAAGACGGCCTTGAGGATCTCATCACCGACCCCGTGACCGGAGAGCCTGTGCTGAGCGCCACGAACCTGCACCCGTCCGACGCCGATCGAGTCTTTGCCAAGCATACGCCGGTGCGAAGTCCAGCCGGTGCAACCGAGAGCGAGTCGATGCGTATCTTTGAGGCCGCCAAGGTCCTCCTGGTGCGTGCCGTGGTCGCATGGATGAGCAAGATTACATTCCCAGAGGATGAAACGTGGAATGAGTGGAACTCTGGTAAGGCACTGGCTCGGTGTTTGTCCTGCAGATGCCATACGGTCTGCCAGATGAAGGGGGGGGCAGGCGGACACGGTCAAGATGCGATGTGAGAAACCCCTTACTGAGCGACATGGCCTTCGGTGGCAATGCCCCCATCGCGACAGACACCAAAAACAAGTTCAAGGTGTTCCGTAAAGACTGTGGCGAGAACTTTTTGCACGCCTTCTATATCTTGCGCGAGGATCTGTATGGGGTCTTTGTTCCTTTGGCAGAGCAGCAGATTCTGGATCTGATGGAGGGCAGGCAGAGCAAATGGCAGGTGAGGACTCCTGCTGCAGCGCCTTCGCAAGCACAGCTTTTGGATCGGGCGGCACCTCTGTTACGCTCGCATGTCTGCTCGTCTGCAGCCAGACATTCTCTGCAGAGCCACCGACAGGGCCCCCGAGGTCTGTAGCGACTAACTCGCCTCGTTTTCAACACAGCCACTAGAGGCTACGCTCTATGCCATCCGTGCTGTCAGTGAAGCAGCGGACGTCAATGAGAGCGTCTATCTTCCCCGCGTATTTGGCAAAGGTGTTCTCGAAGCCCTCCTGCTGGTGCCCGCTGGCCAGCTCTCGCGCGTCAAGTACACAATGTCTTTGCTGATTGGTATGTCGTCGTCTCGGGATATGCTCTATCGCTTGTCACTGCGAGGGCGGTTGTCAGTGGCTCTGTGTTTGCCGCTGCCATCCCGCGGGCCAATCTTGCTATGCTCTTCCTGTCCCCCGAGCTCCTAAATTCTCACCTGAGTCTCGTTGGTGCTCTGCGTGTGCGGTGCCCTGGCACCCGGATAATGGTGGCTTGAAGGCGCCCACTCGGACTGGCTGAGCTCGCATCCCGACGCTATCCTCAACTCGGTCAACTTCCTGCTGATGGGCCTCAGCCAGCCGGACATTGCACCTGGTGTGGCCGAGGCGCTCAAGAGTACTTGCAACAGCTGCAAGTTCGGCATGGTTGAGGGCATCGACTCGCTAATTACCATCTATGGACAGATTGGTCCCTCGCTCCAGGTAAGCCGCTTGCGCAACCCAGAACCACGCCTCTGGGCTGGGGCACGTTGTTGCCGCTACTGTGCGAAATTCAATCTTGCACGGTCACGGCACGATATAACCAATACTGCCCGCAAACTCTATGCGCCACTCAGATGCGCGAGAGAACAAAGGTGCTGGAAGCGATCTCGTCTGTCATCCAGGCGATGCCGCAGCAGCAGAGCGTCATTTACCTGATGAACATGCTCATGAACATTGTTGGCGACATCAAGGCAATCCTGTCCATGGCGGCTCAGGTGAGTTGGCCAGATTGAGGATGGGTGTTGCAGCCACTATCGAGCGCGAGTCCGTTATCTACACTGAGCCTGCCAGCGTCCCTGACGCCGCGCCGCCATACAAAGCTAAAGCGAATCCATGGACTCTTCGCAGCTCATGCCAGAGCAATTGCACGAGCAAGTCGGCACCCAGATTCGATACATGCAGAGCTGCTGTCGTGGAGTCCAACCAATCTATGTGGTCGAGGGCGACGAAGTCACCCAGAATATGTTTTCGGCTGAGCAACTTGAGCAGCAGCGCCAGATCAGTGCCCTCGTATGGGAGGTCACGTTAGAGCTTTTCCAACTATTTGGCGATGTGGAGCCAATCGTAAATGTAAGTGCAAAGCGGAATCACTGTTGTATCCAGAACCACGGCGCTCGAGTGCACCTCGATATATGGCTTTGGAGGACTAGTGCGGTGATGCAAGTACAGACACACTCGGAACCAAGCTGGCCGAGTCAGCGATGCCTGCTGTTCGAGGCCATCGGCTGCTTGGGAGGGTGCCTGTTGTTTGGTGACTGTTCTGGAGCTGGTCCTGGTGGTGCAGGAAAGTCCATGATAACGGATATGCGCTGTCTTACTCACTGCCGCTGCCCTTCTCATCTGCCACTCCATCCACAAGGCCCTCTGCACGTTCATCGAACAGACCCTGAGAGCAGCGCTGCCCTTGTTTGCCAGCGATCCCCTGCGCCTGGTCGATGTGCTGACAGCCCTGTTTGACCAGCACTCCCATGCGTGTATCTTGCAATGCGGCACAACACTGATCTCACACTTGGACGAAGAATGGAGCACGCCCCAGGTGCTCATGGACACGACCCAGCCTCTGTCCAAGCTGCTGCTGTCGTTCACCAACTCGATCGTTCGCATCGTAAACAACGCCGAGGTCATGATGGACAGGTCCGATGTCGTGGCCAAGTACTTTGCGCTGCTGACGGAGGTATGAGCCGCGCCAGTCGCTGGAAGTGGAAGATGCTAACACTGAGCAACGGCTCGCACGGATAGAGAGTGTGCTTCTCGGACAGGCAGAGACATCGGCGGCGACGCTGGCTCCTGCCATGTGTTGTCGCCATCCTGTCATGTGTCGACGCCATCTCGCTCGTGGTTCTGCTGCCTCAGTTCTGCTGTTTAGTTCTGCTGCCCGACTCGTCTCTCCGTTGCTCTCTTGCCAACTCTACTGACGCTTCCATGTATGCATCTGCCCACGCATATGCCATGGCGCGATGTGCCACAGAATCTTCGCCGATACGGACGGGTCATGCTGAACTTCCCGCCGGATCACCTGAACCACATTTTCATGGGGATGGTGGTTCAAGGACTTTCACTCTCGGATGCATTTGTTCTGCATGTCCTTGCTCGTTTCTTGGTAAGCTATGGCCCCGACACTTGCGCCGTGCATCGGCATCAACTCGTGCGCTGCATTGCGACTGTGAATGAGCTTCTTCACGAAATGCTTAACGGTACTTTTCCTGCACCCTTGGCTTCTGGATCGTGCCGATTATCAGGTCGAGTTCATCGGCTCGAGCGTCGACGAGGGCCTTGCCGGGCTCGTGTCGGCAGTTGTTGGGCAGATCGGAGAGTCCTTGATCCGCGAGATTGTCACGGTACCGTATACCAGACTCCTGGTGCTCTGAGTGAGCTGTGCAGGTCCTGGAAATGTGCTGAGAGATGCTGCATCTCGTCAGAGACAAGCTCTCGCTGACGAACCCTCTGCTCCCGTCACTCTTCCCACTCCTCTTCTGGTCTCTCTACGATGGACACGCATGGCGCCTCAGTGCGTTGGCGGTCGGTCTCCCCCGTCGACCTTTGACGAGTTTTCCCGGATTCTGTTCAAAATGGTGTCCAAGTATCCGGAGCCCACGCGCCAGTGGCTGCTGCAGTGCCTGAGCCCAGACGGCTTCCCGACCGCCAAGATCACGAAGCGCGAGAAGGAGCAGTTTGCGAAGCAAGTGCTGGGGTGAGTTCCAGTGTGAGCGCGGCTCAATGATCGAACTTGGTGGCTCGTATCAGACATGGCATGCATCCACAGGATTGATGTGTGGCTCGTCAGCGCAGTGTATCATTGACAGCGTCTGCATATCCCCGCCTGCCGTCCTCAGAACGAGGGACCTGGACCGCTTCAAGCGTGCCGTCAAGGACTTTGGTCTCAAGAGTCGCGGCTACGAGAACACGGCATTCGGTCGATCCATCTGAGCAGATCGTATCGTATGGGTCCAAGTCTCGACACGGTCGTATGGCTGTCGCCATGGTATTCAGCGTCTGCAAGCCGAGACGAGATGCTCCTGCTCCAAGGCCGGCGGCTACCCTTGTCCTGGTCCTGAATATACACCTTCGTGCCGATCGATACTGCGTGGCGGTATTTGCGACGCAGCCGTGAACAGAGACCAGATCATCCGTCTGCCAAAAGAGTTGCCTGGTGGACCAGAGTTTCTTCCTCTTCTTCCCGACAGCCAGAGACTGACGAGGTGTCGCTTGGTCATGCATGCCTGGTCATCTCCCGCCAAAGGTGGTTCTGGCCCGGCAGGTCACAGCGCCAAAACCAGCTGCTGCCGGCGGCAAGAGAGCCAACGCAACCCACCGCACGCTGTCGTTACGCTTCGGCCGTCCTCGTCCGAGCTACGTGTGCCGTCTCAAACTCGCAGATAAAACGGCGACAAGCACGCTGAGCGCTGTTGGATAAATCGATCGTGTCGCTTGATCGATCGTAAGCTGTTCCCACGGTCCTGCCAACAATCTCGCCAAGCGCGTCTCTCCTGGCTGTTTCTCCCAAGCGGGGCCAGAGCCGCTCGTTCCCTCCAAGCACAGCATTTCGTGAGCAATCGTTTCCCAGGCCATCGCAGACATGAATGGCGATCCAGGATGTCCGCCGCTTCCCCCGCCGCGCCGCACCCACATGCAGAAACACAAGGTGCATGATATAGTCGAGTGCTACGATGCCTTCGCCGGCAGTGGTTTGTCTGGGCCTGCAGGCTCCGTATGCGCCTCACGATACGACGATGCTGTTGCTCCGGTCCACACCGCCCACCCTCGCCAGATACAGCATAGTCGCGTGCGTGCGAGATCCCTCGGGGGCCTGCAGAGTTGCCAGGTGCCCTCGGCGACCTCACCATCGGGTGTGCTGTCCAAGCGAGGAAGCGACCGCGATGGCCCGCTGAAACTCGCCCAGGACGAGTCAACGAATCCCAGCTCCTGTGCAGCAACGCTGGAGGGCGCACGGCAGCCAACGGCGGCCACGATAGTTCCCAGCACCGCATCGAGCATGGTTACTGCTCCCGGCTATCCATCAGCAGCAAGTTCCAACCCAAACACACGCGTCAGCTCAAGACGAGTATCGATGGAGCAGACCGCAAAGAGGTCACGTCCGGCGACTGGAACACCATACAACGCAGAAGTTACTCCAGTCATCGAAATGGAGAGGATCAGCGCATTTGAGCCCGAAGCAGGCACAAATGTGTCGGTCCAGCCGCCCGCTCCGACCCAGGGACGTCGGAAGATCGGCGACTGGATGATCGGCAAGACCATCGGCGAGGGCTCCTCTGGCAAAGTCAAGATGGCTGTGAACTCAAAGACTGGGCAGGTGGTGAGTGACCGCCAGGACACCAAGACACTCGGATCGGATGGGATCTGGCGCAGCCGCATGGTGATGGAGACTTGGACCTGCATCGGACGACTGGCGTACGGCGTGCTGGCCGTGAAGTAACCAGAGCCTGTCGATCAGCACCGGGTTGCTATGTGCTGGCACTGGAGTGGATGGCGGTTTATCAGGAAGACACTGATTTGTATCGAATGCAGAGGAATAGTGGCCTTGCCAGCATCGATCTCTGCTGACATTGCGCCGTGCTTTTGCTCCATCCCTCACCAGTGCGTGGTCAAGTGTGTCCGCAGACCCCGCATGGACGAATACCACACCAACTCTGGCGGCAAAGTCCAGCGACCCGCCAAAGGCGAGTCTCGCAGCCCAAGTCAAGAGGCGCTTGAGAAGGTGCACAAGCGTGAGCTCTACATGATCCGCGAAGCAACACTGAACATGCTGCTCAACCACGAGAACATTGTGCGTCTGTTCCACGCCGAGCTCGGCGAAAACCACTTTTACTGCTTTTTCGAGTACCTGGAAGGAGAGGATTTGGTCGACTACATCACGCGCCACGGCAAGCTCTCGGAGGGTGTGTCGCGACTGATCATCCGCCAAGTCCTCTCGGCAATAGGTATGTGCTTTGGCAGTGCCTCGGTCGGCAGTCCACCCGATCGTCCCAAAAGGCTCCCACAGCAGTTAAAGAAGGACTGTGTGCTGTGACACGTTCCGGGCGATACTGTGTATGACATGAGCGGCTGTCCCATTGAGGCCAGAGCGAGCCAAGCCGATACATGTGCTCAATCGTGGGTTTGAATTTTTCCATTGGACAGAGTACGCGCACCGCAACTATGTTGTCCATCGAGATATCAAGCTCGAAAATATCCGATTCAACCCAAGCACCAATGTGGCCAAGGTCCTGGATTTTGGCTTTGCGACGTTCTACTCGACGGACCGCGAGTCGCTGCTCAAGACCAACTGTGGAAGCCCCTGCTACGCTGCTCCGGAGATCTACGAGAATGCGGCATATCGTGGCCCCGAAATAGACGTCTGGTCGCTTGGAGTAAGTACATGTTCGCTGTATCATGGGGCACTGTGGATCGCGTCGCCGGTTCGGATTCTGACTCGACGATGTCGCGGCATTTGTCTCGATAGGTGTGCCTGTTTGGCATGGCCGCTGGGCGTCTGCCATTTGACGCAGAGTCCTTCCACTCACTTGCCTACAAGATCAAGAAAGGCGCTGTGGTGTATCCCCAGGATATGTCCAGAGGTAAGGCTGCTGCGACGGTGCAGTATCTGCAGACTGGCTAGGGCCCTCAGGCTGTTGATAAAGATGGGTTACTGGGTGGAGGGCATGGTTGGCATGGTTGGCATGGTTGGCGATGCACAAGAGAGATCTGCTGGCCGATACTCGCAGATCACCGCAACTACTGGAGGCGTCGTTGACAGATATCTTTTCCTGTATCGTAAGATCTCCAAGATCTTATCGGCAGGATGCTTACTCCGTCGATCGAAAAGCGCGCAAAGCTCGAGGCTGTGATGACGCATCGCTGGGTCCTTGAATCGTACGATGTACCTCCAATCGACTACATGGAGTGCGACAGTATTGGCATGCATCCAAGCATATCCATCGACTTTGTGCGCCGGGTCAAGTGCTCGACCATCCAGCAGGCCGGTCAACTGTTCATGGAGGTGCTGGACCGCAAGACGCATGAGCGTGCCGTATCTCGACAAAATTCGGCCACCGAGGGACGGTCATCGTATCCTCGACACTCGGTGGACATTGCCGACACAACGATTGCAGCAGCCACAAGGGACACAGCCCGACACGAAGCAGTCCACTCCGCTGTGCAATCGCCTTGCTCGCGAACACCAGCAGGAGCACCCGCTATGTTGCCTGCGGTCGTGCCCACACGAACAGCCGGGCTGTGGGACACACTTGTCACCAAAATCCGAAACAGATTCAGGGTGCATCCGATGTTCCGGACAAAGGACGCACTGCACGAGGGCTCAGGCATCAGGTCATCGATGCTGGATGCCGATTCAATGGACCAGGAGCTCGAGAATATGACGCCCCATGGTCCAGCGACAGAATCCAGAGAGCAGTCGATCCGATCGCGACCAGCAAGCGAGCGACATTTGCACGAAGCCGATGAAGACGACCCATCGGACGCGAAAAGCACCGAGGGATCAGCCAATCTGCTCAAATCCAAATTTGTCAGATTTCGGTCGGTCAGCCGCAGCGCAGTGCAGGGCTGGTTTGACAGGGCCGCTCGCCGCCTTTCCCAGAAATGGCACGAGACGATGGGTTGATGGCGATGCCCAGAGCCGTAAGCGGTGCCGTGGTGATCTTCGCGATGACTGCTGAATTAGAGGTAATCCAATAAAAAACGGGACACCCGGGTTTTTGACCATTCATCGAATATTTTGTTACCCAATGTTATCGCGCGCTGGCCATGACCATTCGCCACACATCCGACTTTCGCACCGCCGCATTGCGATGCTACGCCCTCATCCATAGCCTGCGTAAGGTCGCCTCCATATTCAGTGTATCCAAGAGCACCATCCATCGATGGCACCGAGGATGCAAGCTGGATGACCCATCCCGGGTCCCAGCTCGCAGATCCACTTTCTTCGAGCAGGCATGTCCAGTCATTCGCACCCTGATTGAACAGGACCCGTTCCAGACTGATCCTGTGCTGCGGTGCAAGCTCGAGTCCATCCTCCAGAGGAAAGTGTCGCTCTCGCTCTGCCACACTGCCATCCAGCGAGCAGGTCTCTCACACAAGAGGGCAACACACCTCTACAAGTCCAAGCGACTGGATGAGCGAGTGGCACAGTTCAGGGACCAGGTCCGCTCCATCGACCCACGACGATTCGTTTCTGTCGATGAGACAGGGATCAGGAGATCCATTTTCCCTCTTTACGGATACTCGCCGAAGGGTGCTCCGCTTCGCCAGCGCAATCACATGAAGCACAAGTCTGTCTCGGCTGCATTTGCCATCAACCACTCTGGTGTGCTGCATCGCATGTACCAAGGGCTATGCATCCAGCCCTCGGAGGCAGCGGTTTGCTCGGTACTTTGAGCAGTTCGAGCACCACCGACGCCGTCCCAATCACCCTCATGGAAGCGTCAAGGTAGTCTCGACGAACGAGTTCAACACCTCGCAAGTGTGCTCCAAGTGCCTGGAGCCAGTTCGGTTGGAAGGACTCGATGCGCCCAGTGTTGCGAATTCCCACTTTGTCAGGAGCTGCAAGAATCCCAGCTGCCGGACAGTGTGGAATCGCGACGTCAATGCGGCGCGCAACATGATCACAGTGTGCAAGTCGATTGTGGAGATCGGAGAGCGACCGGCGGTCTTCACTCGGAGGCTGCCAAAGTGATCTGTTTTATTTCTTGTGGCTTTGCTTGACGCAAGCACAGCACATACTACATGTTCATGGAAACGGCTATATTGTCCCGTTTTTTTCTGAATAAAGTGTAGAATAGCCGTCATGCAACAAGCCACTGTGGCTTCTCAGAGCAGGGCAGAGATTGATGTCGAGCCAAACACCTGATGCGAGGCCTGGAAGCAACATAGATAGATTGTATTCCGATATATCTCCCCCAAGAAAACTGGGCCGTTCTGGTGGATACATGGATGCAACCAAATGCCTCCAACCGAATGTCGCCCCTCCACAACCAGCGATGAAGGCCTTTGCAAGGCACTCAATATACGCTCGCGATTTGCAATATTTCGGCAAAGGCCGGCCCGCCTTGTTCAATGCCGAAATCCAAAAGTCTCCTTCGCCTACGTGCCCTTAGATTATCATCCATCGCGACGATCTGTTTTCGAGAGGCACTATATTTGCTGTATCCGTTTCCTCAGAGGGAAGGGTGTATCGTTGTGAAGGAAAAGTGCAAGGCAACAACAGGCGTGAGGAGGTCGCAGAGGCGGCTTGGCTCGCATACAAAAAGAAAACGGTCTGCTCGACCAGCGTTACAAGTGATTGTAGGGATGGATCAAGAAGAGTTTTATTAAAGGCGAGGCCACCTTCAGAATTCACATGAATTAGACTTGAGGGATGTTGGGCGGGCGGTAGCTGGTGCAAACGAAGGACACAGACAGTATGTTAGCAGTGCGTTGGCAGGGACGGGAAACAAGTCGGGGTGGGCAGCGCACACCGACGGTAGCAGTCAGCAGAGACAGAGCCGATGAAGTTCCCGGGTTACGTACACAATCTTCCTGGACTTGAGGTAGCTCCACTTGAATCTCTTCCAGTGGACACTCAATCCGAAGAGAATAGCAGAGATGGTGAGAGCCTTCAAGCCCATCTTTTTGCGCTCGTCATGCTCAGGGTAAGAAGCCCAGGAGAGGAAGGTGGTGACGTCCTTGGCCAGCTGTGAGGCGTTGTTGGGGGTGCCGTCCTCGTAGTCGACGACCTCATCGTAGAGGGAGCGAGCCATACCGATGGCGCCACCGGGGAAGTAGGGGTTGAAGTGGAGGCCTTCACGGAGGTTGATGCCCTCCGGGGGATCGCAGTAGCCGGTGAGGAGCGAGAAGATGTAGTCCTGTGGCCAGAGATGCACGTCAGCACCAGAGTCTACACAACAAAGGGACACGAAACACAACGCAGATTTCAAGCGTCTGGCGAGAGGGCAATACATACGGCGTCACCGTGTCTGGCCTTGACGATGCAAGACAGATCAGGGGGGTAGGCACCACCGTTGGCGGCACGGGCAGCCTCCTCGTTGGGGTAGGGCTTGGGCATGTGGTCAGTGAGCTACAGCGAGTTGGAGCAAGGGCGGAGAGAGTCGGAATTAGCGACATCGGCATGGAAAAGGCTCGAGTGCACGCGCCCCGCAGGTTGACGCCGTTGACGATGCGCCGTTAAGGGGCGCGGGTTGATGCAGGCGAGCCTGAGCGGATTGTGTCGGTCAAGTCCAGGCGTCCACGATTCCTACCTTTCCAGGACGTTCGAACATCTCGCCCTTGTCGTTAGGGCCGTCGATGTAAGTGTTCTCGGCAGCCATGGCCTTAGCCTCGGCCTCGGTGTGAGAAACACCAACGAGGTTACGGAAGTGAATACGGTCCATGGAGTGGCAGGCCTGGCAGATTTCCTTGTAGACCTGGTAGCCACGGCGGATGCTGTTTGGAGGCAGGTAAGTTCATCAATACAGAGCATGTGTTGTGATACATGCAAAAAGCGAATCACGAGTATGAAAGCCGCCCTGGGTTCAGCAACGTGCTGAAGACATCGGTGCGTGATCCTGCGCCGATCGGCTGCCTCGTATGCCCACGCTAGACGACGCTTCGTGGGATTGTGCACTCTGTCTAATCGACTACGAGATGGGCACCGTTGCCTTGCAGCGGACATGAGTCACTCAAGCACGATCCGTGGGTGCAGAGTCGGAAGGCGATCATGCCGAACGCGCCTACACCGGCGGCATACACATATCCCGGCATCAGCTTCGAGACGAAGAGTCAACGTACGCGGCGTGGTCATAGGTGGTCCACCAGGCGTTGAAGTCCCAGGGGAAATGAGGAGCGTGGAGGCCGTGGTCAATATCGGAGAAGGCGAGGGCTTCGGGAATGGGGAGCTTGATGCCCATCTCGGTCAGCTTGACAGACATCTTCTTCATGTTCTCCTCGGTGAGGACAAAGTTGGCGAGGGTGTATCCGGCAACGCCCGAGACGGCGGCGGCCTTAACGACCCACAGGGCAGCATCCTTTCGGCTGGCGAAGGCACCCTGGGCCGCCGAGCTGGAGGCGAAGCGGAGGCCGGCGGCAGATCGGATGCTCTGGGTGGCAGAAAATAGGTTTCTAGCAAACATCTTCCGTCTGTAGCGTCGTTCCGATCGAGAATATCCGGTGGCAAAGATGGCCGTGTGAACGATACGATATACGATATACGATATACGATATACGATATACGATATACGATATACGATATACGATATACGATATACAGATGAGTGGGTCGGATCGGGTCGGGTCGGGTCAGGTCGGATTGATTCACGAGCAGCACCGATTGCCAGTCGGAATTGTGGGGCGAATATCGATTGGATGCCGCGAATCGAGTCCGTATGCAATAGATGAGGCATGACAGCGTATGCAGTCAAGCACATGTTTCGGTTCGATGGAGGAGGGGTCGATAGCGTGATGTCGAGATCGAATCCAATGCGCCAAGCCAACGATACGAGACGCGCAACACATTGCCATGGATATCCGCCATCGGACAGATGCAATAGCATTGCCGCCGGAGCAGCATAAATATGCACATGAGCAGGCGGGAGGACGAATGGCGTGATAGGTCAGCTTGGGAATCGGACCATGACGCATAGCGATAAGGACCACGGGTATGGACCAGGCAATCGACATGAAGCCGCAGATGCGACATGTGTCGATTGGCGGCGGTGCTACCGTTCCAGAGGCCGATATAAAGGTGGAGCATCGAGCACGTATCCGTGCCGGCGGCCACGCACGCAATGGCCAGCGGCGGGTCCAGGCATACCGCACCTTTTCCGTGTTTGAGAGCAAGCTCGATGGATTTCTCAAGACCGAAAGCGAAGGGCGAAAAGGCGAAAAGCGAAAAACGCACAAGCGAAAACGGTGCGAAAAAAACCAGCGGCGGCGGCTCGAGTGCGGCTGGATCCGGGCGCTGAGTCAGCGCGAGCAACGCGCCGCCGAAATTAATTTCATAGCATGGATTCATTTGCTGCGCGCGGCAACAAGCACAGGCAGCGACGCGCCACGGCGATCGAGACGCATGTCGAATGCAATATGGAGGCATGTCCAATACCAGAAGATGCATGTCCAATACCAGACGATGCATGTCGAATGCAGTATGGAGAGCATCCGAGGGGAAGCATGGTCATTTCGGCTCGGCGGCGAGCCGTCTGATTGTATTGGAACGGTGCAGGACCGATCGAATCCGATGCAGTCAGCCCGCTGACACAGATCGCTTGCGTCGTTACAGCACAAGATACGAGCGGTGTCTGCGGGCCGTCCATGTCTACTCTTCCTCGTCGTGCTGTTGCTCCTCCGATTTTTGGAGCGTCTCGCGCTGCTTGAGAGCCTTACGGAGGGGCACGGTCGGCGGAACGACATCTGGTTGCCCAACACCCGATGCATCGGGATGCAAAAATCACATTGCCAGAGTCAGCCACAACTCAGGCAACGGCGCTCAAGCATCGAACGAGAGGGATCGGGCAAGCAAGGATGGGTACTGCTGACGACACCCTCAATCGGGCTCAGCGCTCATACCTTCCAAGAACCGAAATCTTTCGGTCATCTGGACGGCGCTAGCTAAAAGACGCAGCAAAGGACATGAGAAACTCAGAGGCGGCTGGATTTGAGGTGCACATGTGCAGATACGATGGTGAGACGCAATGCACTGCCGAACATACCAACATCGCCATATGCAATCGATTTGGCGTTCCGTTTCCGAGCTTGGTTGTAGGCCATTTCGGCAAACTTTTGGAGAAACAGTTCCTGCAGCCAGATGGCCACGAACAGATGCACAAAGTTTGACCGATCCGGGATACGAAACGCCAGGGTTGATGGCCCAGTGCAGATTCAACACGGTTTTAGTGAGGCAGGAGATCAGGCCGTTGGTATTGGAAGCGAGGCCGATCAAAGTGACAAGCGGATGAGCACTGAGCAGGCCAGCGAGCAGGCCAGGAGCAGCCGAGCCAAGCACAAGTTGATCTCGGATCAGGTCGAATGTGATTGCTCGGTTTCTGCCAGAGAATCGACATGCCGGCGGGTGGGCGTCGATGTCGGCCGCCAACGGCGAAAGTCGGTCCGTGCAGATCACTCTGTTGAGCACTCACCGTCGCAACGGTCACGGCAAATACGGCGTCGTTTTGGCAGTTCATGATATCCTTGTCCTCCTTGATGATACGCTTTACTCGGGTCTGCGGAAACGTCGACGATGTGCTAGCCTTGTATTTGGCATCGGAGACCATGTCGTGATCGTCGTCAGCACCATCGACAGACGGCATGGCGCCAGGACTTGTCGCCGAGTCGAGCGGCCGTTTTGTGGGCAGCACGATCTCCGGTGATGAGGTGGCTCTGGCCGGGGTGGTTGAGGAGGCTGCTTTGGGCGGCATTGCGGCGATCTTGGAAGAGCGCTCTGGTGGAGGAGATGCCCGGGAGGCGCGGAGATCAAGGCGAAGTTGCCAAAGGCGGCGCCGAGCAGGCGAATATGGCGAACAGTGGATGAGTAATCACACCACAAAAGAAAGGTATTGGAGTGGAGCTCCGTTTCATAATGTGAGCGCCGTGACACTTGCTGGATGGGATGGAGACGATGGGCAGACATCAGATCCACGAATCGAACCAGACGAGACCGGCAGCAGGCTCATGATCGGGTTCTGGTCGGTGTCGATTGAGAGTGTGCGCACTGGCCGGGCCGGAGAGCGAGATACGGCGAAATTGCGTCGGCAGCAGGACAGAGCCCCTCGCCTGTCGGCAGAACCAAGCGACAGATGGCCCCATCATCGACAGCGGCTCCTCGCCCAAACCTTCCCAGCGACGCATCGGAGCATTTAGCACCAGACGCTTCTCGGCAGGCAACCCTCCAGGAATGACCAACTTCACCATCCCGGAGAAGGAGCCGGGCAAGGAGCGGGACAGCATGGTCGCTCGCAGCAGCGTGCCCGCAGATGAAGACGACCAGGATGCAGGCGGCGACGGCAGCAGCAGTTCGCTCGGGAACATGGCCGACGCGACCGGCGATGATAATCCGTCGCATTCGCCTCCGAACCGAGGGTCGACGAGCTTCAGAGAGGCCTCAGAAGGAAGACACTCCAGCGGCCATCGGACCGACGGAAGCCACTTCAACAGCACCGACAACTCGTCGTCCGTCGGTGGGGAGCTGATCGATATCACTGCGAAAAAGTCCAAAGTGAAGGAGATTTACGAAGTTGTGTACCAGCTGCTCTTCCTGATGGTGGTTGGGTGAGTCTGGGTGCACTCCCTGCATACGAGTCTGATACTGCCGTTCTCGCAGGTGGATCGGGCATTCCGATCGATCGCTAATTCACCCGACTTTCACTTCCCGAACCCAACTGCAGCAACTACCGAGCCTCCACGCTCTTCGCAGTGGCCTCCATCATCGGCGAGGACATCCAGTTGCTGACGTACTTTTTCTCGTCGCTCGCGGCCATGTACTACCCCATCCCGAGCTTCATCACCACCCTGACCTCGATTCCCTACAGCACCTTGACAACGTCACAGTTCCAGATCTACTTTTGCTGTGCGACGGTCGCGTGCTTTCTCTTCGTGGCGAATGTCGCATACGTTGCCTGGGGGACGGTGGTGCGTATTGCCGCGAAAGCACTGACCCCGACCTGCACTTGGATCTGCCATCAGACCCACTTCGAGAGTGCCTGTGCTCTGCTTGAGAAATCGCATCGACAGGCGTATGTGGAGCTAACGGCAATCCCTGTTCTTTGATCATGGCTCGCGTCGCCGATAATTTGCGCCAACGACAACTTGATGCACTGCATGCCATCGCATGCCATCCCTTGCCATCGCATCGGCAACCATAAACTGTCCGGCTGATGGTCCCAGAGAGGACAGGTGAGCCATACCGACAACGCCGCTGCCATGGTCAGCCAGGAGGAATGCGTGATCCGTCTCCTCATCTAACTGCGTGCTCCACTTTGCATTGCCATGTCGCCTCTACAGCACAAGAAAATCTGGCCCATCTCGACCCTGAGAGTGGCTGCGAGGTAAGTTGGGGGCAGCCTTGGACACACGGACCTGTATCGATATCCATCAATCTCGACTGACGCGCATTTCCGCAACCCTCATCTCATCCGCCAGTGTCCTGCCAACGCTCTTCTACTCCCCCATCATCAACATCCTGGTCACTCCAATCCAATGCGAGTGGCAGAGCACAGGCTCCGGCTCACAGACACAAATCGTCTCGAACTTGGGATGCTACGACTTCCAGCGGCTGCTGTTTCTCTCCTTCTCGGGACTAGCAGGGCTGCTGTTCATTCCGACATCGTGTGCGATGATCAGTGTGTAAGTGGGGGCAGTGTGTAAGCGGGGGCAGTAGACAACCCTCCATTTCTGCAGGTTCGGCAAGCTGAGATAGTGCATCCAGTCCGCGAACGAACGTATCCGCCTTGATTATGCTCTAAGCCCGCATTACCACCGTCCATCTCTGGCGACACGCCTCGCAGGTACTTGGACATGAATCCGTGCCTCAAGGGCAATCGGAACAAGTCGCACGGCCGAGTGGATCTCATCTACATCGCTCTCAAGACGATCTTGATTTGCTGCTGGCGCTTCGTGCCGAGTCCGATCATTCAGTTTGCAGTGGGCTATTGCACCTGCACATTCATGTTCTTGTCCATCATGTTCTACCAGCCATACTTCAATGCTCGCTTCAACCAGCTGGTAGGCAGTCATCATTTCGCAAATCGTTGTACTGGCATCTTGGCTGCAGTACCACACAGATGCTTGTCTGTGACCACCGCTTCGATATGCACAGTACTCACTCGACTCGTGCTTTGCTCCAAGCGCGCCGCCAACTACTGCGCCTCGATGTTCGCAGGGGCTATGAGTCTGATCGGCGTCGGCGTTTCAACTTATGGATCAGTGTCTCTGCCGTGGTTTTACACGATCCTGATGGTGATTGTGGTGCTCATCGGATACGCTACCGGATGGTACTTTTGCGGTGAGTGCATCATGCTTGAGTGTCATGTTGTGCAGCATCCTGCCCTGGATCATGGGACTGACGCAGCCATCTGTACAAATGCCACTCCCAAACAGAGTTCATATACATCCGTGTCCAGGAAGAGGCTCGCAGGGCCCTTGAAAATATGTACTCGAACGTGCACTCCAGCCAGTACGAGGACGACACGATCATATTTAGGTTCTGGCCGCACGTCGAGATGACTGCCCGATTCATTGTCGAGACGCTCGACAACAGAAGAAGGAGGGTTGACATGGCCAAATTTGGCGAAGTCAAGCGTATCTTCAAGGTGGGGGTGTGATTCTGGCGAGCTCTCGGGCTGGATCGAGCACCTGGCTTTGATGGCGGACCGGCTCGCAGTGCTGTCGCATGTGCCGCGATCGTGCTTGGCATATTGTGCGGTCGTGCTTGGAGTGAGATTTGCAGTCAAGCGCCTGTTCTTCTACTGACGCTGTGGTGATCGGATGGGGCAACAGCGCGGACTGCAGGAGTTCCCGGAAGAAGCGTACATCCGCCTCCAATACGCAACATATCTGTTCCACCTGACCAACGCTCGCCAAGAGGCGCTGAGGTCTCTGAAGCGCATCAAGTCGCTGGATCCTTCGTTCGACGTCTCCTGTCAAATACACTTTTTGAACCAGGTTGAGTATCTGCAATTTCGAGCTTGCTCGTTTGACCGTCCGTATTGTGTCGGCATGCAACTCCACAGCGGCTGAGCCGATCAAAGACTGCTATAGATTTGGCGCTCGTGTAGAGTTGCTGACACAATGCCTCGCGTCTCGCTCTGGTAGATCAATCAGCAAATGGCCGAGTCCGAGTTTCTTGGCTCTGGAGTCCAGCTGGATGTCACAAGCTTTGCCGATTTTCAAAAGAGCCACCGGACGGCCACACGCAACCACCAGATTGCGAACGCATATATAACCAAGTTTTGGTCAACCGTGGTGGACAAGAAAACGACTGTCTTTGATGTCGAGAGCGTTGGTCTGAGGCTGTACTCGACCTCCCAGAAAGCGGATAATGCATATCTGTCCCTGGTCAGCCGGTAAGCGCACCTTTGTGACGACTTTGTGGCGACACTCGGACCAATGAAGCTGCTCAGCCTTACCAGTCGCCACCGATGATCGAGTAATCTCCAGAGCTCCAGAGCGACACTAACACGATGTCATGTGATGACTACGTAGATTCCCGAAGAGCCAGGTAATGCTCGCCGGAGTGGACGGGTCTCCATAGCGACCGGTGTTTGGCGATTCGTGAGACTCGCTAATCCACCCCGATACGCCCTCGTAGTATTTTCTGAGAATGTACGCAAAGTTTTGCTTTGATGTGACCAACGATATCGAGAAGGGAAACGCACTCGTGGAAAAGGCCGATTTCCTCGAGGGCGAAGAGCAAGCTGACGGATCTGTCGACGATTTGCACAACATCATGACCCTGGAGAGGGAACCACGCTCCAGCCCACAGAAATCGCAAGCTTCTCGACTCAATCGCGTCCCCGAAGAACGAGCATCGGTTGCGCAGAGAGTCAGAAACATGGACAAGCACGAATCCCGAAGCCAGGCGCCCTCGTCAACCGGCACGACGTCGGCGGACGATTACAAGGCCATGCAAGAGCGAATGCGAATGCGATCGCAGCTCATCATCAAGCGTAACCGCGACATGAAGTCGCTAACGATTGCGTCAAACATCATGGGGCTGATGAGCTTGGCGGCGGCTGTCACCAACTCGATCCTGTGTGCGCACTTACTGCAGTACACCATATTCGGCACCAAAATTCTGCAAGGGTATGTGTGTGTTACATCCGCTATGAATGGGGCAGTTTGTTGAATTGGCGTTCATGAATTAATGCTCAGCGTTTCGCACTTAGACTTCATTCTCGTGAAAGGTTCAGTGCCTGGATTCCATATCGCGCGAGGGCACTGCAAGCGGCATATCTTGCCAACGACACAGCCACATTCAATCAACAACAACTTCTGCTGCGATCCGAAATGGATCAGTACAACTACTGGACAGATTGGCTGTTCTCTTGGTCTGATATTGATCCAGCAACTTTTTCATGGTACAACGATCCCTCCATCGCAGTCAACCTCACTGCGTATCCGTATGTCAACCAGCCATTTCAAGAGATAGTGAGCGGGTACGACTTGACCAAGGTAACACTACCGCAGTGGCAGGATGTTTGAGACAGTGTGTGCATGTGCGAGCGATGGCGCTGTGCTCGGCATGCTAACGCTGTTGGTGCATTTCACATGTTTGCAGAGACTGGCGTCCAGCGGATACGAGTGAGTGCACTGTATCAATCGCATTGACACCGAGCTGTTGATATCCGGGTGTTGGGGCTATTCACTCGCTGATGCCCAGTGCGCAACACTGCACTGACATGTATTGATCATCAGTCTCAGCTACAAGAGCTTCTCGGCCTTTGCAAACATATCCTATGACAGCTCGTTCAGGTTCGATTGTGATGGAGTATAGCTGCGCTTGTTGGGCCTGATGCAGCGATAACAACCCGTGGGGTGGTGTTGTCGGGCCGTCTCATCACTGCCGTTCTGAAACGCGATGAGTGATGGGCCCAAGCTCACCGAGTCACAATGGCGCCACCAGATTTGTCATGGACAACTTCCGGTACCTTCATGTCTATTACGACTACTCCATGAACGACTGCTTCTTTGTAAGTTCTCGATCCTCGTTATGGCTATCAAACGTGTGACATGGCTCAAAATAGGCTGACGCATCGCTGTTCCCTGGTCACTCAGGCGTATCAAAGCGCCACGGCCGCTACAGGTAGCTGAGAGTGATTCTGTCATCCCTGACACTGACCTGGCGCCTGTCGCGCACAATTGTTTGTCCGGATGCAAAATACTGACTCGGAAGCACTGACTCTCCGGAATTGATACCTCCTGCAGCCGCAACCACAATCACTGAGCTCACGATAGTCTATATATTGGTCGTCATTGCGCTTGTGGTAATTCTGGACTTTGGCGTAATGTCGTTCCTGAAGCTCCAGCGGAAGGCTCTCTCGTTTTTCAAAGAGATTCCAGCTCAAATCATCAAAGAACACATCAACAAGATCGAGCTTGAACGGAGTGAGGACATTTTCTTTAACACCACCAGCAACCTGGCTGTTGACAGCGAAAGTGTGAAGCAGTCGTTTGCCTCTGGAAAATGGGGACTGCGGCTTCAATACGGTCTGTATGTCATGGCAACATGCACACTCGCCGGGGTGTTCTACTACATCAATGTGATGGTAAGTCACAATGGAATGGAAGCGCAGTAAACCAGGATAATGCGTGTGATGTAGCAGGGGCACGACCCATTGTTGCATTAGTTTGTCGTTCGTTCGTTCGTTCGTTCGTTCGTTCGTTCGTTCGTTCGTTCGTTCGTTCGTTCGTTCGTTCGTTCGTTCGTTCGTTCGTTCGTTCGTTCGTTCGTTCGTTCGTTCGTTCGTTCGTTCGTTCGTTCGTTCGTTCGTTCGTTCGTTCGTTCGTTCGTTCGTTCGTTCGTTCGTTCGTTCGTTCGTTCGTTCGTTCGTTCGTTCGTTCGTTCGTTCGTTCGTTCGTTCGTTCGTTCGTTCGTTCGTTCGTTCGTTCGTTCGTTCGTTCGTTCGTTCGTTCGTTCGTTCGTTCGTTCGTCAGCACAGAGATCCGCACTCATAGACGGCAACACAAATCCGTATCCTAGTCTGTGAATCAAATGGGCGTCAACTTCGGTACAGTCGATCAGTTCAGCGACATGATGACGTTCAACATCCGAACCTTCACTTGCACCAATGAGATGCTCATCCAGGACACATTCACCTGGGGGAGCGAGCCTCAGATACGTGCATTCTACGACCATGAATTCCTCAATCTCTACATGATCTACACGAATATGATATATGGAAACCCAACGAGTGAGTGGCTGAACGTCATTGAGAGGCGCTCTGGACTAGCTGCCTGACAGGAGATTGGGTACTGCTGCATCGTCATCAGTGCTGCTGCCCGGTCTATCGGTTTCCAAGGACTCCAGGGGGCATGATGGCACGATATTCACAGAAAATGATATTTCCTCCAACCCTTCCGCACAACAGATAGTCCACCAACACTGCCCTTTGAGCTTTATAGTTCAACGTTGTTCGGGGACTTGGAGATGAGTTGCTTGCTGCTGAACCAGTCGGCGTGCTTCAATCGCACGTGGAACCCTTCCATGGGGAATGTCAGCAGCATGGTCAGCCACGGCATTCCGTACTTGCAGAACTACATCTACGGCATCCAGAATAGATTCTACGAAGCGACGCTGGTCGGGCCCTTTGTGCCCGATAACGCCACGATCAGTCTGCTGCGAACCCTGCTCACCCCGGACCTGATCGAAGGATATCAAAGAGCAGAGGCATCCATATACGGAAACCTCGACACCAACCTTGCAACCTATCAGTGGTACAACAACATCCTGTTGGCGGGCCAGATCGTCATCATTGTTGTGGGCCAGTTCATTGTGTTTCACCGGATGAACACGCGGTTCCGCTTCGTCAACGACTGTGTCATAGGTAAGTGCGGTGATGTGCACTCGCCGGGCACCGGCATCGCACTCCTGATCGAATTGTGTGCGGCTGCAGACGGATGAAGCAACGCAGACCCATAGCCATTTCACGATATTGACTCTATCCCCTCGACTTGGCCCCGTTTACAGATTTGATAGTCAGGTAAGCACGGAGTGAATCAGTGGAGCATGGATTCGAGCGGCGGGCTGAGGCAAGTCATGCGGCCATACAGCAGGAAACAATGCTGATCGTGGCGCTCACCACGGGCACTCTCCAGACTTCCAGAGAACATCCGAAAGCATCCAGAAGTTGCAGATAGGCTCGCACGCGGTCTGCAAAGCGATGAAGTCGAGTGGTTTTACACTGTTTGGTACAGGAAAATTAAGGACTGGCACGAGCGCCGACAGTGGGAGTGGCGAAGGAAGCTGGTCAAGCCGCAGCCCAAGCCGGATGGTGCGATGGCCCGTCGGTTCGAGTCGCCCGGTCGGTCTGACCAACTCGAGCGATCCAAACCGCCTGTCAAGTTTGGAAGTGTCGATCAGCTCACAAAGCCATCATACATGTCCGCGTCGAGCACATCGCCTGGATCCGGTGCTGTTCAAGGGTCGATCCTCCGAACCCAAACAGGCAGTCCGAGAAACAGCACACCCAAGCGGGTATCCACGTCATTCTCGGCGGCAGAGAGCGCGGAGCCGAGCCCCACCAAGGCCGAGCGAGGCAAAAGCCCGCTGTCCTATTACCAGGCAGCCCAGCAGAACAGCCCGAACCTGATTGTCATCCATCCAAAGCCGCGCTGGGGGGCGCCGGAAGCCAGGAATGAAAATGTGGATGGCGGCCACGACATCCAGGAGAGCGAGAACGAAAACTCATTCGAGTGAATCCGATGGTCGGACACTCTCACGCAGCACATGTTCAGGCTGGTTCATCCGCTAAAGCTGCGGCTTTTGTCGACTCTCCCACGCATGGCAAGCTACGCAGATGAACGGTTTCTTTTCCATGAACTCCTGCAGCCCATGCTCCTGTTGGAGGGCGATCGCTGGGAGCAGGCCTTGTGAGTGTCAAGCCCCATGAAGCGAGTCCGCACGCAAGGGGCTCATGCTCGGTGGCGCTGGACCATGCAGGTTCTCTGGCGGCGTCAACGCCGGTCGGGATCGTGGGCCATGAAAGCATGGAGGCATGAAGGCACGCCGCGGGGCTGGGATCCAGGATCGGAGCACCAGGGCCCACGGTCCTTCGGGGCCGTGTGGCGTCCGGGGCGGTCAGGAGCCGCGGCCTTCTCTGGCACAGCTCTGGGCTGTACAGCTGTGTCCACGTGTGTCACACAGGCAGCGCGTGCACCGTGTCAGCGTCGTCGCCCACAGCACACAGAGCAACAGCACTCACCCCGGCCCAGGTTCCAGCCCAGTTGCGCTGTGGGCTCGTGGCGCCTTGCCGCTCCCGCCGCCCTTGCTGCGCTGCGCGGTCGCGTCTGTGTCCGTCTCTGCGTTTCGTGCCTGGCGCCTCCCCATGAACCGGCTCTCGGCGCATCGACCTTTTTGGCTTCGTCTCCGTTCCTGCTGCAATCAGCCGACCAGCATCGGCCGACCAGCATCCGCAACTGCTTCCCTGCATCATCGCTCCGGCTGCACTCAGCTGTGGACCTGCATCCAAGTCCACCGAGACTGCCGTTTTTCGTCCAGAATTCACGCCGCCTTGCATTGTGCCGACCAGCGCCCACTTTCCACTCCCTTGCCTTCCCTCGGCTATCGCTCAAGCGGTTGCTTGCCCTTTTCTCGCCATCACCGGGCCTTAGACGCCATGTCCTCATCAACACCCCAATCCCACTCCCATAATGCCAGCGTCTGTCACTTCTGCAACCACAGGCCCTCGCTATGCACCGAGATCCCGAATCGCCTCACATCCGAATCTGCTGACCTGAGCCAAGTTCCGCTCGAACGCCCGCTGCTCCGTCGCGGCCCCATTCCACAGCGAACCACTTCCAGGACAATTTTCACTCCGCCGGTGCTTCCGCCCCGAAAGAGCTCGATGGGCTATCTGCTCGACCTCGATTTCGATGGACTGCCTCAACCTCCGACGTCAGGCGGGCTTCCGATAACGGCGTGCTCGCTTGATAGGCCAATCCAAAATCGACGTAGGATTGCGCAGAGCCCGGCTGGCGAGACGCTTCCTCGCAGACGCAAGCCACAAGTCGAGGGGATCGATTCGCACACGCCTTTCTGCAACGAGTCCGTCGACCATCGTTTGTCAGTGCAAATAACCTCGTCGTTCTCTGCGGCGCCGAGGCTGTCATTCACAGCGCTACCTTCATCTTTGCCTTCTGTTGCTGTTGACACTGTTGACTCTTGCCCAACGGAGCTCGCCGATACCGCCTCCAGGCCAACGATCTCCCACGTCGGTGCAAGCCAAAAGACTGTCCTGCCCTCGCTGGACTATGAGGTTCCTGTCAAGATGATATATACGGTCACCGATATCCAGGGTCGTGAAGTCGTCGTCGAAAAGTACTCACAGATCCCTCCCGGCGCCGATCACCCAAAGATTCATGTGCCAACTCGGGCCTCGTCAGTCCGCTACAGCCTGCGTCAACCATGCTTACACCCGTGAAGCGACGGGACCTATCTCGCCCTTTACTATGGCTCGACGCAATAGCGATAACAGCGTCGCGCACAGCGATCCTATATTCATCCTTACCTGCTAATTTCCATCATTGGTCGCCAGCCGGGGTCATAATGAAACAATATATATATATATCGGATTTGCCTTGCCTGTGGTTCCGAGCCCCGTCTTATAAAGTAGTCTATGAGGTGTCGTGACTGAGCCAATCAACCCAAGCTTGGTCACAGCGAGCGGTGGGCGAGTGTTTGCATTGCACTGAAATGAATGATGCGCATCCTCGATCATCTGCATACCCATCCCACCACATACTGAATCATGAACCCCATCCAAGTAGTTGACTCAGGGGACGACGTCATTCTGCGGGCCAGACTTGCGTCGACAAGCCGACTCTATTGGGCGGTGGACAAATGCGGAACAACCCCAATCATATGATCCTAACCGAGCCGGAATCGTCATCCATTGCAGGGAGCAATCGCAGGCAGATATCCTTCTCCCGTCTGATTCCTCTCGATACCCCCTGGATTACAGACTTATAAATTCACAGCCCTGTTGGAGAAATCGCCGCTTGCTCTCCTGTTCTCCAGCGCGGCGTTTGCAAAATGAACTTGGATGAGTCCAAGAACTCATCGGCGCTGCACAGTTTTCCTATGGCCTCGTGCATCAAGAAAGCATCGTTTGCAAGTAAGCGCAAGAAATTACGCACCTGCATGAGGGCGCGGATATCACGAGCCTGGACCCTTGGTTTCGGATATAATGAGCCTGGACCCTTGGATGCTGATACGTCGCTCTCACTTGTAGATATCGCCGAAGCAAGTCATGCTTCTGAGCACGATGCTACGAGTGATCATGACGAGAGTAAAGTAACACCACCACGAAAGTTCGGTGGGCCACGAAGGAGCTCGCTGAGTCGGGATGCCAAAGGATTCAGCTCACGCAGCAGCGACGGTGCATCATCGACTGGCGAGACGACCGAAGCATCCGAGCTCCTGACTCAGCGCCGTCTGACGGAAACCGTCAGAGATGTTATGTTCGCGCTCCTCTTCTACATTGTCCATGGCAATACGTAAGTGCTTTCTCGCCGCCAGGAATGGATGTGGTGGCGACCGATGCTTTGCCCACTAGTCATTGGCCTGTGTCCGAGCATCAAAGTTGTTCGATCGGGCTTGCGACTTCCACTGATCAAGCCTGACTATGCAGAGTGGTTTGGGTCATTATTTGTGCGTCATTATCGACCGCCGCACTCCGTGCCAGCTCCTTCGGTAACGCGGCCATACAATGTTCTACTCCATCAACGCAGCTCCTCTGTATTAGACTACGTGTCCCTCGTGATCGAGGATGGGCAGCTACTGTGCTTTTTCTTCTCGGACTCCCTCCGCAGCGTCTACATGCTGCCGGATTTCCTGGTCAACTTTGTCGAAGTCAAATATCTCACCTTCGACATCACGCCAACCTACGTGACGCTCAACGCGATTGCCGTCTCGTCTGTGGCACTGTTGATCCTGAACATCATTTATATCTGCTGGGGCTTGTTTGTGAGTTGTAATCGATACTGCAGTGCAGGGCATTCGAAACTGGGTCATTGGTAGAGATACGTCACGCTAACACCAATGGAGTGGCTCCACTGCAGAACGGAAAACAAGAGGCGATATGTATGTCAAGCTCGTTCGGATCACTTCGTTCTGTCATTGCATCGTTTGATGAAATCGTATTCACCCTTTCGACTCCCTCAGGGCCGATCAAGACGCTTCGTTTTTTTGCGTCGTATCTGCCAACTGTCTTCTAGTGAGTATCGTGGAATTGACCCTTTGACGATATACAGCATTGTTGCAAGTAGAATGGCCTGTAGCTCGCAATGCTGCTCACCTGCTTGGCTGAATCGTCCGCTTTCCTTCTACCTAGCATCCCCATCGTCGAAAGCCTGATGAGCGCTCTGGTTTGCACGATCCAGAGCTCTCTTTCAAGTTCCCAGCTGGGTGGCAGCAACTGTGTCGTCGGCAGTCGACTTCCTTTGTTTGTTGTATCCATCATCACCCTGGTGGTGTATATCCCGATCGCCGCGGGCTTGAGCGTCTTGTACGTATAAAATTGCTCTCGGCTTGTCAACCTGAGCTCCTTCAGCTGAGCTTTTCTGCCACTCTGCTCTTCCGACAATTCATTCCGCTCGATGCCTCCATTGTTCGCAGCTATCTCAACCCCGATCCAACCCTCAAGAGCCCCATGGTGAGTCACTCTATCTCTGCCAATAAGTTCGTCCAACTCATCTGGTTCCGCAGTAAAACCATGAACCGAATCGGCGCAGTCTCGGCGACCCAGCCTAAAATCATACATCCACCTCCATTATTCACAGAGCAAGGTTCACGGACGAGTCGACCTTGCTTGTAGGATACATTTCGATGGACTCTGCTCGCAGGAACCGTGCTGTGCAACATGCGATATGCGACATGTCGCGATTCGTAGGATGCTCATAGAACATGTAGCCTCATGGCGGTGGATGCCGATCCTGAGGCATTGCGTGCTCGCTAACTATCGTCGCCATGTCGCTTCCAGATATCTTCCTCAAGTCACTACTCGTTCTGGTGTGGCTGATGGTCCCCGCCAATATCCCGCTGCTACGCATTGGCGTGGCCACGATGGTGCCCGGAACTATGCTGATGGTCCTGAACTATTGTGGGTTTACGCTTCGATCCATGCCTCTCGCACCCATGCAACTGGAGAAGTGGAGCCACATCGCGCGGCAAATGTCAACCCATCATTCTACATGCTTTTGCTCTATTACTGCCATAGATTTGCCATACTACAATCCCAAGATCAACCAAATGGTAGTCGTGAGCCAGTGGATACTAGGTTCATTTAGACTGTGGAGATACCGGGCTGATTATGGATCCAAAGACCCACAAGGTTCGACTAGCTGTTGGTCCAGCCGAATTCTTACTAACAATCATCTCCGTCATCTTGTCCAATATCGACAGCGATCTGGCTTTTATTTTAGTGCATTTGGAATCGGCTTGATTGCATTCATTACTTGCCTCGTCAATACCTTTGGTGGCTCAAATCTCCAAACGAGCTCTGTCGTTCCTATCGTGATGGGCTCGCTCATAGCACCGCTCTGGGTCACAGGCTACTTTTTCACGGCCTGGCTGCTGAAATGGATCGAATCGAGCAGCCGCAAGCGACTGGCCGATGCCCTCAGCACCGTCAATCCGGACGACGACCCTATTGTCTTCTACCATTGGACTCATGTCGAGATCACGGCGCGATTTATCACAGCCAAGATGGATTCTAGGAGACGGAACGTTAAGCAAGCACTCGTTGGAGAGCTCCGTGACATCTTCTTGGTAACTCGGACTTCCATCGATAGAGCATTTACGAGCCAACGTGCAGGCTGCGTGTGCATAAGTGTGTTGCCCTTTCTTGGGATTATGTATTCATCGACCTTTCGTTTTTGTTGGCCTGGCTACTCTGGTAACCTTGCATCTGACCGTGTCTCTGATGGAAGCGCGGAATTACCGAATTCCCAAGGTGCCATTGGATCAGACTGTGCTATGCAAGCTACTTTTCGTTCGTGCAGCAGTCAAAGATGGAGGCCGCCAAGCAGCTACGGCAGGCCCAAAGACACAACTCCCCGATCGACGTGCGCTTTCAGATCTACTATGATGAAAAGGCAGGTGCACTCAGTCACTGATCTTGGCTTTGGCTGGTCTTCACGGCTGCTCGGTCAGGCTCCGCGTATTCACCCATGGTTTGATCTTGCTGCACATATAGATATCAACTCAGAGCCGAGAAGTCGATTTCCTTGGCTCAGGCGTGCAGCTAGATGTTGCCGCGTTTGCGGAATACAAGAAACTAGACCGGGAAGCAAGATCTAATCACTACCTGGCACTCAAGTTTCTTCTGGAACTTTGGTCCTTGATCCTGGACAAGGTATTAGGCACACCACGACTGAACTGGATCGATAGAGAGATAATGAAGGTCGTCGAGATCGCGCTGAAACCCTTTGTCGAGCATCAAAGGCTGCGTCGCGCCTGCTTACAGATGCACTTCATCCTACAGAAATATAAGCAGGAGGACTTGGCCCATTTCGCGTCGGCAGCCTATCATCACTCGGAGAAGGCGGCCACGTCCTATGGCGTCTTGATTACAAAGTAAGCGCAAGCACAGAGGAACCCCCTGTCTCAATCGAATATTGATCGTAACTCGCATCCCAG
The DNA here is from genome assembly GCF_025602895.1 of Polychytrium aggregatum. Classification (NCBI taxonomy): domain Eukaryota; kingdom Fungi; phylum Chytridiomycota; class Chytridiomycetes; order Polychytriales; genus Polychytrium; species Polychytrium aggregatum. Next base: position 46,596 of record NW_026516308.1, on the reverse strand, counting down.
GTTTCCGAGAAGTATACAGCTTCTGCGGCAGTACGGCGCATTCTTGCTCCAGGTATGGGATTGTGTTTTGGCTTGACTAGGGCAGTTTTCGGAAGGGCGTGTTGTGGCTTGCTTCAGGAGGGATATTCTACTGCTTTACGTGTGATGTCAATGCAAATGCTGTTGTGATTCGCGGTGATGCCAACATATCGTGCTTGTCTTTTGCGCTGCTGCCCTCAGGTTCAAGGTGACCTTGCAAAGGCAACGACTTTACTGGACAAGGCCGACAGTCTGGAAATGGAAGAGGCCCGTCAACATACCGATGATGGTATCTTCACAGCAACAATGAAGAGCTTGAGTCGTGTGAAGCCTTATATAGTCCGTACAGCTATGGCTGAAGATAACAATCGCGAGTTCGATTCTAATGAAGACCAGCACAGTGTTCATGAGCAACAGGATAACCATGAGTCGATGAACCGACATCAGAATTTGGCCGACACGCGCATGGCAACAAGACGGACCGAGGAACTGCATCGACTGCGGGCTGCAATCTTGCGCAAGAACTCGATGAACATCACCGTTCTCCTCATATCCTCTACGACGATTTGCTTTGCCATCATCGTGACGAACTTTGTCACGATCACGTACGTTCTGAACCTGATTGAACTCGAGTGATGAACTGTTTGGAGGCGAGCATTTCGAGCTATCTCCCAATTCGGCGCGACCGTTCGATCTGTCTCGGACATTTGTGGCGACGAAATTGCTGGCCGATGTTGGAGTAGTTCATAGCGAGGGAGGTATCTTGGACAAGGATTCGGATTCACCTCGCTCCACCTTTCAGATCCCTTCTCCAGAGCACAGCAAATGGTCTCTATGTACTGAAGCTGTAAGTGCTTTCGCTTTGAGCTTGAAACCCAAGCGCGATGGCTATTCCATCTTTGCTGCCCATGGCATGTGGTTGACTGATCGAATTGCTGGCGTTGGGCAATGGCAGGTTGCATCAAAGAGAGCATATGACAGCCATGGCTTTCTACCGGCTCAGACAGATGCAGTTCTATCACGACTCCAACAACCCCGAGCTCTATGACTATGTGCGCTCGCTCTATCGGACGGAAATGATATCGTTCAAACAGGCATCTGATCAACTCTTTGCCTATCGCGACTCGAGCTCAGACTATTATTACACAACCCCTCTGGTACTTGTAAATGTGTCGTACTATCCGTACACAAGCAACAAAGTGCTCCAGAACTTTACTCTCTACCAGGTGACAAACGTAAGATATCTGCCAATGCTCCGTTTGATCACCCGACCTCCCGCGATAGCCTTGCATCCGCGTTTCCGTTGGCGTTATGAACCACGCCATGTCTTGCCAAGCTAATCCCTCGATTCACTGACACGCTGTCTAATATGCATCGAAATTGAAGACCTTTGCCGAAGCGGGGCTCCAAATCTCCAATATTGAGTTTGCGGCATTCCAGAATATCAGTACAAACAACGATGCGCGCTTTATCCTCGACAACATGTTCCAGATACAGCACCAGGCTTGTATGTGTCCAGATCGGCTGTTCTTCAACCACGCAACCCGTATCCGGCTCCCACAGGCGCTCCGGATTCGTCTGATCTGATGTCCTTCTGTCTCATTCTAATTCCAATGATCTCTGGTTCTTTCAAATATCAGACGACTTTTCGATGAACACTCTCTATTTTGGGCATCAGGCAGGTCGTCCGTTGTGCTTGGGCGTCAGTGAGCTGTACTTGTCAACCGAGGACTGGGTCGTTTGCCGAATGGGCACTCTGTCAGGCGATGCGTGTATTCAACTTGCGCATAGCAAAATGGCACATATGCGCTGGGTATTCATGTATTAACTCGCTCTGATACCTATGCAGGCGGGCGTCTCTACACAGGCGACAAACCTGGTGTACATATTGACCGGTATGCCTTTCCCTCCTTGCGGATCGCCACTCGGTGGAGCGTGGAGGAGCTCGTCCTTGGGACGCACTTCGTGATTTGGTTGTGGTTCTCATGGTCTGTATCGCTGTGCTACAGGAATTAGCGTCGTCATCGTCGCGCTCTTCATGTATCTGATCGATCTCAAGGTGCGTGGATTCAAGCGAAAGCAGAGCCAGTCCCTGGATGTCTTTCGGGCGATCCCTGAGCGCGACATTCGCGAGACCCTGGAGGTAAGACGGCGCAGGCAGCAAGCGAGGCACTTGAGTCGGTAGTGAGTCTCACACGATATCGACTCTGCAGACCATACATGAGTACACCGAAATCTGCCTCATGACGATCCTGACAAGCGACTCGCTCAAGCGTCAGACGACAAAGTACCTCGAGAACGTTCCCAAGGGCAAGTTTATCTCCACCTCGAGCACCTTTGGTATTCAGTATGGTATATATGCCGTGTCTCTCACGGCCATCATGGGCATCTTTGCCTATCTCAACGTGCTGGTATGTTCGCCGTCCCAGCTTTGCGAAAATGAGCCACCATAGCGGAGATGCTGCCGCTGACGCTGATACTCTGGATCTCACAGGGCGTTTACAACATTGGGATGGGATTCGCAGTGCTTGACCAGAGTAAGCCGCTGAATCGAGAGCAGCATGCTGTGCATCCCGGAACTGTGTGAAGTTGTAGCGTTGGAACGGTGTGACACCAACTAACATTCAAATTGCGCGCGCTCTGGCAGATTCGGACATGTAAGTTCACACCGTTGGTGCTGCTTCAAGACACAGAGCAATAGTGCCGCTCACGCGCTGTGCGTTCACCTTGCAGGATCACCTACTCGATAAGAAGCTACCTCATCCAAAACGAGCTTGTCAACATCGATCTCAAAACATGGGAGCGGGTGGATCTTCTGAGGAGTGATATCGTGTTTGAGGTAATGACCGAGCCTAGCTCGAAACGGATCAAGTGACGACCAATGTGTTGACCGTCCCTGTGTTGACCGTCCCCTGTGCTGACCGTGCCCACAGACAAACTGGTATTTCGGCGTGTACCAAACCGTTCTCTATGGCGACAATACCCGCTACCCACCATCACCCTCATCAAACAATGTCTGGCCAGATATGCAGACTTACTTCAACAGTCCGGCGTGCCTCCTGCAGAACGTATCACAGTGTTCTCTTCCAAACCCGCCGTTTCCCAATCCAGGCTGGAACACGAGCATCGAGTTTACCATCGACACCGTCAACTCAGGCATTCTCTACGCCTCGGCTGCCTTTATGAACGTTGTGCTCGAGATCGCCAACCTCCCTACGACGCAGACTCTGATGCCGAATCCCAGCAAACTTCTCATGTTGAAATCCATTCTGGATCCGTATTTGATGCAAGGATGGCAGATAGCAGGGGATATGGCATACAACCTGACAAACGACAGTGTCGATGCTCTGACCCAGCAGGATATCGCTATCTTTGTCATCGAGATCCTCGTCTTGATCCTTGGTCAGTTTTTGATTGTGGCCAGGATGATGAACGGATTCAAGGTAAGCCGCAGCGTTCAGTGAAAATATTGCGGAGACAGCAGCATGACACCGATGTACAACTGCAGGGGAATACATACCTCGCAGATTCTGACAGCTTTCATGCTTTACTCGATGCTTTCAGTTCATGGACAACTGCATCTTCAGTTTGACATCATGGTGAGTGCTGATGGTCAACTTCTTGTGGCATATCGATCGTGTGTGTGCTGCAAACAAGCGGCTCCCGGCTTTCTTCCCTTCCGCCACGGCTAATTGAGGATGGCTCGGGCAAACACAGGATCCCGGACCGCATTCGGCAGATTCCCGAGGTCGAGGCCATCCTGGATCGTATTTTGATGCGCGAGACCGAAAATGCAAATGCACCCAACGCCAATATGTTCCAAAAGATGATATTTTGGAGAAACAACCCACCACAGCCCGATATTGAGCGGTCTCAAAGATCTATGAGAGTGATACCCAAAAAGTCACGATTCCCGAACATCTCTCTCTACAGCATGCCTGCCAAGTAGTCTCAGGCGCACCTCGAATTACCATGCCGCCTATGTTTGCGGGGCAAACAATACATCACTATTGGAACGATACTAGGCAAGCAGAGTGGCCAAGTTTGCAGCCGATCTCGTCAGAGCGGGTCGCATTATCGGGGGTCACAATTCTCGTCATGGATCGAGTTTTGTGGTGAAGCAATCTATTGGAGGACACATGGAAGCAGCGCGTCAAGCAAAGTAGGTTTATTCAGCCGGATGTGGCGTATGTGAGTCGTGAAGGGGTGGCATCAGTACAGGAAAGCGATAGCGCCAACACAAGGGGTGAGCATACGACTGGATGGGCGACCACGAGTGAGAGTGGCGGAGATAGGAAGGGGGGTCTCGCGAGGGTATGTGAGTCAACGGTGCCAAACTCAGACAAGCATGAATCACAGGCACACGCAAGGCGGCACACCAAAACTGGAGTATTGACTCGGCTGAGGTTGGACAGTAGAGTTTGGAGGCGAGCAAGAGAGGGTGTGGCTGGCGAGGCGAGGGAGATGGCCCGTGGCGTTCGTATATGAGGTTTGGCAAACAGGGAAGGGCGTGCAGATCAACTGTAGACTGGAACAAATATGCATCAGAAGCAAAAGTAAACAAACAAACAAAAGTAAAACGGCAGAGAAAGACCAGGAGATGGGTGTACGATTGTAGGTCGTGCGGATGGGAGGGACGGGTGGATCATGATGCATCCAGCTTCGATGACTTTGTAGCGCCAGGTGCGGGCTTGAGCGCCGGCAGTGTCTGGGTTGTGCCTCCAGATGGCTGAGGTGCGTTTGAGGATTTGTTGGAAGCCTTTTCAGGCAGAACCGGTAGCAGTATGGAATCCTGGGTGGACGAGAGGGGAGAATGAGGGTCCGGTATTGAAGCATATTTCAGCGCACATGCCTGATGTCAGTATATTCTAACATGAGCAACGTCAGACGAGTGCAAGAAACCGCGTGACCTCGCACCCAGGGCTTGTCGCACTTCATTATGCTCATGGCAGCTCGGGTAGCGATCGCCTTGCCTATCCACCAGCTGATTGTGCTCTCTATAAGCTACCCCGGCGAGCCGTACCTTTGGTCCTGCCGCTGGCTTTCGTTTTTCAACATCGCTGTGATTGCCCAACGACGGAAGCAGTGGCAAGGTCGGTTGTGATGTGTGTGAGTTTGTTGGGTATCCCGAGTTGTGAAAGCTTGACTCGATGACCTGCGGCGCGAACTGCAGGCTCGGCAGCTACCGCAGAGATTCGCATAGTGGGAGAGAGCGAGCAGCGGACATTGTTGTCAGTGGCATCTATTCCGAGGAATATACGTCGCTCGAATTTGATACGGCTGCATCGCAAGTGCTTTGAGCGCATGATCTTCCGTCGCAGCGTCGGCACGAATCAGGTCCGGTGCGCCCCGCTGCTTCATAGAGTCTGTGCGCAACTCCCCAAGTCGCAGCCACAGCAACGCAACAAATCTTGCTGGTGATTGTGATGCCCGGAGAGGCTCTGCAGACTGGATCGATGACACTATGCCATCGATGCAGCCCCAACAGCTCAGTCGCTCATCGAACAATAAAACATTTGGTCGTCAATATTGCAGCACACACCTTGTTTGAAGCGCCGCTTCCTCCTGTCGTCTTTCCAACGATTCCGAGCTGGTTGTTCAGCCACATCGGGTCTCGAGCGGCATTGGCCCTGGCCTCGGCCACGGCGGCGACGATCGATGGGTTCGAGTTGTTGCCGCCGCGCCTCTTTGGTCCGCCTGACTGGCGCTTCCGATTGATGGCCGAGATCTGTGCCGGGCCACGTCGGCCACCGCCACCGCCACCACCACCGCCCCCTCCGCCGACCTTGACGATGCTATCCATTTGCTGCTGCTGCTGCTTGAATTTTGAATAGAAAGTGGATGCAGAGTTGGTGGACGTTGAGGACATGTTGTCGCTATTGTCATGATGCGTTGCATGGCTGCTGACCTCCTTTTGGGGCGGAAGAGACGCCAGCGAAGACGATACGGAGTAGTCATGCGCCTGCGACAGAGGCATGCCATAGTTTTGCGGGCCTTGCCCCGATCCTTGCGTCTGACCCGTAATCTGTGTACCGTGTTGCTGGGGTATAGCTGGGAGCTGAAGCGGATGTGCTTTCTCGGCCGGCTCCGGCTTCGGGGCACTCTTTGCGTCGGGTCGGTGGTCAGCTTTGGATACTTGTCCTATGTTGCGGAAGCACAGTGTTAGGTTGAGCGATCGATCCGGTCTGCCCAAATCAAATGCCGGCCGTGCACACGCTCCGATACTCATCGTGTCCACTGGCTGAACATGACCCAGCGCTGCTGGCCATTACCTTCCTGCGCCTGCTCAAGATATGGCTCCTTGTATGGCAGCGACTTGTACGGCTTCTCAGACTCGGGGATGATCGGCTTGACATTCGCGATGATCGTCGTGCTGTCGTCTGCAGCCTCCTGGGTTGATCTGTTTTCGGCATCGGTCTTGATTTTGGATTGCTTGATGTACGAGTGGGCTGGCGGGGTTGGTGGGGTGACGGGCTCCTGGGCCAGGGATGAAGTGTTAATCTTTGGACGATGCACAAGTGTCCACTCATAGCTCGTCCACAGTACACCGCAAGAGGACTCAACGTTCTGGGCATTGCACATTTGTCCCTTCAGACCACTCACCTGGGCTTTTGCAGGGCCGTTCTCTTCTCGCTCTCTCTCCTTTTCCTTCTCTCGTTCCTTCTCCTTTTCTTTCTCCTTCTCCTTTTCCTTCTCCTTTTCCTTGGCCTTCTCCTGTGCCAGCACCACCGATGATCCAAAGCTACCGGTCTGGCTCAGGGTGATGCTTGAGGAGGCCATGGACTGTGATGGTGTCTCTTCGATGTATGGGTCTTGAACATCGTCAAAGTAAGGGTGCCGGAGAGACTCCTTGGCAGTGATGCGCTCGTCCGGATCGTAAGCAAGCATGGCAATGATCATATCGACGCAGTTCTGGGCAATGTGTGGAATCAGAGCCCGAATTCCGGTCCCCTCGCGGAACGGGAAGTTGTACTTGGCCATCGATGCCTTGGGTCTGGGTTGAGGCGTCGAGCGACAACAAGCGCCCAGAGCACAAAGCATGAGACGTGCAAGTCCTTATGTGAGCTGGGCGACGGCATCGGGCGTCGCGACATACAGCACATGTGGTGTTTCGAAGCCAGTGCCAATCCGCTTTAAACCAGATCTGTCGCATTGTTCGCATTCGAGGATATGGGAATCAAGTGCGGGGCTGCGGCGCCATATCCGACGGCTTACCCGAGCATATGCTTCAGCACCTTCTGCGACGGCGTCCCCAGAACTCCGTGTATCCTGTGCAGCTGATCCAGCTCGTTTGCGCCTGGGAACAGGGGCACCTTGGACACAATCTCAAACAAGACACATCCAGCACCCCAAATGTCCATCTTGAAGTTGTAAATGCCGTCGCAAAGAAGACACTCGGGTGATCGATACCAGCGGGTGGCGATGTACTCGGTGTAGGGTTGCTTCGAGTGAATGCCGCGGCAGGACCCGAAATCGGCGAGTTTGATGGCATTGTCCCGAATCAGGATGTTCTGATGACACGCGGGCGTTGGCGGAGCAAAAAAGTTGCATCGCATGCGACGGAGAGTCGCATGGTGAGAGGACCAAGTGTCAGAAATCCATGCGCATTCGGCTCTGGAATCGGGCGGTGTAGGATGGAGTCGAGAGAATGGCCTCTCTCACTAGAATGGATCCAAGCACTGTAGGAGAGGCAGGGAAGTCGGAATGAAGCCTCACCTCGGGTTTGATGTCTCGATGGAATATTCCTTTGCTGCAATATAGCGGCCGTGTGGTGGCCATAATTGATGCAGATGATGCGGATGATGCAGATGATGCGGATGATGCAGATGATGCAGATGATGCAGATGATGCAGATGATACAGATGATGCAGATGATGAGTAGAGTAAAATCGTGGGTTTAATAAACGAACTTGCAGTCAACTGGTGATGATTCCGAGCTGATGCGATTGCAACAAGATCCAGATCATGATCTCTGGCGCAACGCAGCAAGTCCAGGCACACGAGGAATTCAAGGGCGTGCGGCAGACCCTGGCTATCGATGCATTTGGTGCTGGCGCACTCCATCGCTCCATCATCCTCGAAGGTAGATATGGCCCTCACCTGTGCATGTACTCGACAGCGGTACATAGTTGGTGCATGAAACACTTTGCCTTGGCCTCGCTGATGGTGGAGTTTTTGCGGGATATCAGTTCGTACAGATTGCATTCCATGAGCTCGAAATTGAGGGACAAGATGCCGTGCTTGGGCTCGCTGGTGGATGGTCGATATGAGATGGTCGATGTGAATCACATGGGTTCGTTGGATGCAAAGACGGTAGGAGCGGTCGGCGGTTCGTGCCAGCACGTTCACGGTCCAGCGCGGTCGTGTGAATGTCAGTTCAACGTTTTCGTGGCGAGAGAGCAGCAACCGCCAGCATGTGTCATCCCCGATATGAGACGATGCGGTATGTGATATCCGGTGGTGCGGGACAATCCGCGATTGCACCCAGCAGCGGCGACGCAAGAGCAGTGCCGGGAGATTTGGGTGTGGGATAGCGTTAGCTCAGCTCGTCAATGCAATCGCATTCCTCCGAAGCAAGGCGTTCCATCCATAACTCGCCCGCCCAACCAGCCAGTTAGCTTTCGCACTTGCGTTCGGTCACCTCCCGCCATATGGGACGCAGGGAGGGTGGGCTGTTAGCGGGGAGACATCGAGGTGCTTGGGATACTCAACAATATAACTTCTTCCAGGATGATGACATGCGGATGTGGATTCAGCCGCCTCAGTGCTTGGATTTCTCGCAGGTTTTCGACTTCTTCATAGCTATAGCAGAGTCGAGCCAGTGGAGACCGAGCCAGTGGAGTCGAATCAGTGGAGACCGAGCAGGAACAGGAGAATGCAGTCAGAATAGGGGAAAGCGACTGACTGAACGATGACTCTGGTGTAGCGGGACGGCACAGACGATTGCTCCGAGAGCATGCGACTGCGATATGCGCTATGCAGCCTGCGATATGCAGCACGAGGCACAGAACGACAAACAGCCACCTGTGCAAATGTTTCCGGAATCGCTTCATGCCATAGACCTTCCCGGTCTTTTTGTGCTTGACCTTCAGCACCTCCGAAAAAGTGCCCTCGCCCAGCTTGCACATGAGCCGAAAGTCCTCGAGCTTGTTTCCTCCCTCCATAGCTGTGGGCAAGGATGTGTGCGGGAGGAACGTGGGTTATGATGCGACCGTCGATTGTCTAGTGGGCGGTTGGACTGAGCGATGGGCAGCAGATGGCTACGAGGGCTGCCCGAGGATGGCGGGTGATAGAGGCAGGCGCAGGCGATTGTGTTGGAAGGGTTTGTTGCCGACGGAGTATTCGAGTGGTCGCCGGCGAATGGTTATTGCCGCTTGTGGGTGTTGGTTGCTGTCTGGCCTTGGACGTCGTGATGGTGTCTCGTTTGTTGGTTTGGGAATCGCCCGTCAGATACCGGTGGAGGGCACTTCACATATACGACGCCGATAAGGGGTTGGGAGGGGACGACTGGATGCGAGACCGGCCCTGTGAATGACTAGCGATCTGTGCGATGAAGCTCGGCGATTGTTGGATACTCCCGATAGCAGGGAATGAATGACTCAATGTAAGGAAGGCGAGTGGGCACCGTCTCGGCACTCGCAAGGGCAAGGGGAGGGAGCAACAGAAAAAACAAGGAGGGAGATCAGGGGTGTGGTATCGCTATTGCTTCTGGCTTGGTTGTTTTTTTTTTTTTTTGACCCTGCTTCACTTGGACCACTGGCTTTGAAGCATTTGTGGATTTTTTTTTTGTGTTAGTGTGAGGGTCGGTGCGCTCTTTTGATTCCTTTCTCCACAACCGTTGTCGAGTAGTAAAAGGACAACCTGGGCAACTGCAGCGGGTGGTGACGGCAGTTGTCGGAGTCACAGTCACAACTGCAGTCGCAATTGTAGTTGTAGTCGCAGTCGCAGTTGCAATGGCGATAGCGGTGAGTGCAGACACAGTACGAAGGAAAGGGCAAGGCACACCTCAACACCCACCACCTCTCAAGGACGGAGGTCGGCCGGACCACAATCCAAAGGTCGACGGGCGATGCAGTGGTCGACTGATTGCTGCTTGGGGCTGCCCACGTCAGTGACACATATCGTGCGATTTCAAGAATCGGGATAAGTGGCGATATGTGACGTTGCCGATCGTGCAGGGCGGTGGCGAGAATGGACAGAGAAAGGGTGGGCAGATGAGTGAGGGCATGTGTGTGACTGTGTGTGCGTGAGCGCATCAAACGCCGGCGACGGTCCGGGTCTGCATCGGCCAACTCAACTCAGATAATGCGCAAGAGTGATTGTCTGCGCAAGACGAGGCGAGTGACGCAGGCGATGAGAGTGCGTGGGGGCAGGATGATTGGGGGGGGGTATGTGTGCGGAGACGCTCGGAGCAAGTTGAGAGCGGAGAGTTCTCAAGAGCCCGTCAGCGGATACATCTCAGCAAAGCCAAGATGGCGATGCGTTGCCCGACGAGAGAAGGTCAGGTAGCTTGATGCCTTTGAGGGTTTCGGATGAGAGTGCCGTCCATTGAATGAGAATGGTGTCCATTGCGGGGTATGTGTATATTGAGACGCTACAACGAGCAAAGCACAGCGAATGGCACAATTCGCATTGGCTAGCGATGTGGGCATGATGGTGGATACTGTGACGGTGGATACTGTGATGCCGATACGCTCGATGAACGATGAAAGTGGAACGCGAGGAGTCCATGACTTGGATGGCGACGGAGACGGACCGTGCGGAGACATCGAATGATGGACCAAGCCATCGATCAGGAAAGGAAAGGAGAGGATCGGTGTCGGCGGTCGAGGGTGGTCATGCGTCAATGCGGGAAAGAGACTTGACTGTCTCGTAGGTAAGAATGTTGAGGATCTATAACTCGGCGGAGGAGCGATCGTTTTTAGTCGATTCGTATCAACCCGCATCAGTTGGAGCTAGGAGGTATATGAAACTGGCTCAGCAACGCTTGCTTGTGAGAATGCAAATGGTACTCACCGACACAGGCCCCATGTGCAGCATCCGTGCGCCCATGCCCTTTGTGAATCCTCTGAGGCCTTCCTCACGCAGTAGTGATCGCAAAACATCCTTGAGCTCGGCTGAATGCCCGCGGGAACGAGCGTTGGGTGGATCCATGAGTTGCAGGCGCGTTTTGATGACATCCTGCAGAAGGAGCCATCAGCCACAGACACAGAAGCAACGCACTAGGTGCGCGGAGAGCAAGATGAGTGTGCAGTAGCTTCCAGACAAATACCATTGGGGTCGTAATGCACGCACTGACGCAGCCAGCGAGAAGTCCTGAAGGAGCCGACACCAGAAGATTCGAAGCCCGTGCACTCTCAGGAGAGAATGGACCAGCCAAATGCAGGATGAGGGCCTTTACGAGGCTGTAGGTACCCCACCAGCACCCCGACGAGGGTGCATACGTCAGCACCGAGAGAAGCGTCCCGCGGTAGAATCCAGAGAGCCCCTCTGTCCTCCAAATGTGCCGGATGACATCTGTAGGGCCGGGTGCGGGTAAGATAAGCATCTCAGGAATGGGTACGAAGATGCATACGATCTGCAGCCATGGGCAACATGTACCCATGGTAGTCTGGTTGGGAGGAGCCCCGGCCAAGCCAGCAAGCGGAAGATTGGATCTCGAGTGTTTTTCTTGGATCATCATTCTGCGTGAACGCACAGGGTGGGGTAAATACGCATTGTTAGCAATCCGTCGTCCAGCGTTGCTGGTGATGGGCCGGAGAGGGGTGGTGCACTGCAAGTGATTCCTCGAATGGATCAAACACACAGAAGAGGTGATCGAGTGACAACTCCAGACTCGCTTGTCCCAGATGCCACGACAAGTACCGCTGGCAGATGATATCGATTGGCACCACGACGATCTGCGAGGCAAGGGAGGCAAAGGTCCCGCCTGCAAAATAGCTGATGGCAACTGGACAGCACAGAGGTTTGTTACGACGAGGCACCAACGTTTCGGAAGGACACCAGACTCGGGTGCCGGACACGAAGAGGGGCTCTGCAACAGGCTTGGGCAACGGACTCGCAAGCGAGACGAACCCGAGCGATGGTGATCAAAGCCAAGGATATCCTGGCAGATCTTGAGCGATTCATGTTTGGCAACTTCAAAGGACGAAAGATAGATCATCTGGGACGGGATAGCGCCGACGACGCTGATGGGAAAGCCCTGGTAGAACGCTTGATGGTCGACAACACAGCGCAGAGGGATGAGTCCGGCGTATCGGAGACTGGAGGTGTGCTGCAGTGCATCGTACCGAGCAAGCCTTCGTTCCGTAGAATGTTGACAAACGTTTTGAGGGTCTGACACGATTCGCTCTGAGGTGATGGACAGATGAAGGACGCGGTCGGTGTGCCAGCATTGGTTCAACAATCGTCATCGATGTGCGGTCTCGGCGCATGTCCAGGCAGTGAGGCACAACATTGGACTGGTAATGCTTGCCTGATGCGAGACCTGAAGGCGAGTCTTGACAAGGGATGCAGGGTATACGCAAGCGCGAACACCCGAGAAAAACACGATGCCATAGCCGATGAAGCGTTTCTTGTCGAGCCTTGACGGGAGCGATTGCCGAAGCAAGGGTGCGACGGTATCGAGTGAGGCGTTAGCGCAAGATCACTATCGACAGCCGAAACCGGATGGAGACGTGCGCAGGTCGATCTTGAGAATGGCCCCGGCCAGCCGGCGGTGAGCTGGATGCGACAAAGGCGACATTGCATGGCAATGGCGAAAGCGCCCAGCAAGGGACACAGTCCGGAGCAGCCTGCCGCCTACCGATCCCACGAAACCTCTTGATGAACCCTCCGCGACAGACTTGCGGGCTCGGGCTGTGCAGCTGACATGATGCGGGCCTCGGGATCGGATGCCAGGGAAGGCTGGTGCCGGACAGAGCAAGGCAAACGGAGCAGAGCGTCGGGGAGGCTGGCGAGGTTGGTGTTTGGGCGGGATGGAGGCGCATCGCAGAGTTTGGGCGGTAAAGACAGGAGGATGAAACCTTGGCCAGGGGTGATCAGCGGAGGAAGAGTCCCGAGGGCCGTGGCAGACTGTTAGACAGCGCAGGGCAGGGCAAGGCTGGGCTGGGTTGAACGAACATTCCATGATCCGGCCAGTCAGGGGGAGGCGCCAGCACAGCAAACACGGCTGGTGGCGCTGGCCAGGTCTCGTGACGGTGCTGGGGTCAGCGAGCGCGATGTTTACGGGGGGTTGGCCCCTGAGGGACCCCTGAGGGACCACTCCTGGCGGATGGGCTTGAATGTTGATGGGGGTCGGCAGGGGGCTGCCGCGGATCATCGGTAACCACCAGCGGGTCACGGCAACGGCGGATGCACACAGCCAGGGACAACAAGCACAAGCGACGGGGCGCAGAACTCGCAAGCACGACAGTTGCGACAGCGGCCAATTGAGCTGCAGCCACAGATTCAATTGCAATTGCAGACTCAGTGGCAGACTCAGTGGCAGACTCAGTGGCAGACTCAGTTGTAGACTCAGTTGCGGCTGGGGACCCAACAACACAGCACTCGCCCGCACTCGGCTTCGAAGCCGCAAACAACAAGGCCATTCGGCATCCGGCCACACAGCAGCTCCCACGAAATGCAGAGGCTTGCTGGCCACCGGCAGGCGATCGATTTGGGCATATGAAGACTTCATATCCCGCGATAGCCCCGGCGCTATCTCTGTGGTCCCTGTCGTGCCGGGGCCGGTCGGCAGCAGGCACGCTCTTTTTGGGGAGGAGGCAGCCTTCGGAGGACTTCTGCGACGGCCCATGCGCGGATTGCGGGGCGGGAAGCCCGGAGGCTTTGTCTTGGACGCGGCCGCGGGCTTGTGCGGGGCAGGCGGGTGTCCTATCTGGGGGGAGGCGACCCCTTGTGCCGCGCACGCTTGTTGGATGTGTGTGTGTGCGCCCTCGCTGGCTCCTCGGCGTGTTCTCGGTATGCTCTCTCTGGCTCCTCGCTGGACTCTCGCTGGATTCTCGGTGCGCTCTCGGCAGACCTTCGCAGCTTGCCGCGCGGTGTCTCTGTGCTCTCGCCCGCGCCTCGCCGCGCACATGCTACCGTGTTTGTCTCCCCCCCCCACAAGCCCCCGCCCCGCCTTGCTGCACCGCCTTGCCTTCCCACGCCCCCCGTGGCCGATCGCGGCCGTTGTGTGGCTCAGCCGCCCCGGCTCGCCCCTTTACCGCGGCTGCCCTGTTGCACTCACACAAGCCGCGAGCTGACTTTGAAAAAAAAATTTTGCCCAACGAACTTTTTTTTTTCCCGTGCTCGCGTCGCTGGGCGAAAAAACCATGTATTTAAGCAAGCCTCTCGGCGTGCAGGCCCCGTTTTTTTCTCTTGCCCAGCTCAGTCTCTTCGAAGCAATCGCAACGGCCTTTCCTCCTCCCCGGGTGCTTTTTTGAATTTCGCTCATTCATCAACGCATCCTCCCTCTACATCTGTATCAGGATTTGAACCCATCTCTCTCATACTGAAAATGGTAACTGCTGCTCTGCTATGTCTCAGTGTGTGTGCCTGGTGGTTGGGGGTGGTACACTGTGCGATTAGTGATAGCCGCTTCTGACTGCTGTCAGACGCCGGTTGGTTGTCGCCCTGGCTGCCAGTGCTGGCGTCGCTGCCGCGATGTTCTGGCATGCAATGGTCTCAGCAATCCACCTGCCAGCCGCAGCGAATCGCAGCGTTGGCCTGGCAAGCACTGGCAGTGCTCCCCCGTACAACAGCAGCAGCAGCTGTCTCCGCACAGAGCTGCTGCAATTCACACTCGCCCGCAGCGTATCCCACGGTGCGATTCATCGGTGCTGACACTCTCTCTGCTCTCCGCCTCCCTGCAGTCGTCTGTTGCCACTTTGATCGAAAAGGTCAGCTCTGCTGCCACCACTGAGGAGCGCCAGCAGGTCGCCAAGGACCTCGCTGCTGCCGTCAAGGCCGCTGGCCTCAAGTCTCTCGAGTCGGGCGATGTCCTCGCCAGCCTCAAGACTGCCTCTGAGCACAAGAAGAACAACGGTGCCCGCGAGGCTGCCGTTCTCGCCCTTGGCGAGCTCGTCACTGCCTTTGGCCGTGAGGGCGAGCCCACCCTGATCCCGTCCCTGCCCATCGTCTTTGGTGCCTTTGGTGACAAGATCGCCCCCGTCCGTGCCGCCGCCCAGGCTGCCCTGGACGCCTTCCTGGCTGTCACCGACGCCTTTGTCTTCAAGCTGTACCTGCCTGCCCTCATCGACTCGCTCACCAATGAGAAGAAGTGGCAGACCAAGGTCGCCGCCCTGCAGTGCTTCGAGAAGTTCTCTGCCACTGCCCCCACCCAGGTCTCCCGCTGCCTGCCCGATCTCCTCCCCTCGGTCTCTGACTGCATGTGGGACACCAAGCCCGAGGTGAGCATTTGCGCTGCCGACCGCCCGCCGGCACTTGGCCCGCTGTGCTGCTTGTCCCACTGTATCCATGCCTCCGCTGCACACTGCATTTTCATCGGTGCATGGGATAGGGCAGTCCAATCCCGTGCTGTGTCCTGGTGACGCCGGTGCTGTGCAGGCCGTGCAACCGACCCTGTGTGGCGACGGCTCTGCCACTCTCACGCGTTGCCACCAAATGCTCCGAGACGCCACCAGATGCCACCAGATGCCCCCCTCTGCCTGGTGGTTGTGCTTTGTGGCTGCAGCGACATTCTTGCTGACCTCTCCGCATCCCATCGTTCCAACCAGGTCATGGCTGCTGCCAAGTCGACCCTCGCCGCCGTCACCTCCGTTGTCGGCAACCCCGATATCGTTCCTTTCCTCCCTGCCATGATTTCGTCCATTGCCCGCCCCCAGGAGGTCCCCGAGACTGTCTTCAAGCTGGCTGCCACCACCTTCGTCACCACCGTCGAGGCCCCCACCCTTGCCATCATGTCGCCCCTGCTGTCCCGTGGTCTCGCTGAGCGCAAGCCTGCCATTGTCCGCCAGACCTGTGTCATTATTGACAACATGTGCAAGCTCGTCGAGAACCCCCTCGACGCCGAGCAGTTCCTGCCCAAGCTCCTGCCCGGTATCGACCGTGCCTGCGACATTGCCGCCGACCCCGAGCTCCGTGACGTTGCTGGCCGTGCCCGCGCCACCCTCGTCCGCGTCGGTGGTGGTGAGGAGGTCGCGAAGGCTGTCCTCGCCGTCCAGGACTTTGCCTCGCAGTACGAGGCCGTCGAGAAGGAGGACACCGAGAGCGTCCTCGCCGTCCTCAAGAAGCACCTCAAGATCAGCAGCGAGGCTTCCCTGCACCTCGCTGCCGCCATCATTGTCCAGCTGATCTACACCAAGATCGTCGATGTCGCCGAGTGGACCAACCACGTCCTCTCGTACCTGACCCCCTTCACCTCGGAGGAGTCCATCAAGACCGCCCTCGAGGCTGCCCTCGAGATTGGCCAGACCATTGCCTCGCGCCGTGCCGTTACCGTCTCGGCCATGGTCATGGAGGAGGGTGAGGAGCTCTGCAACTGCGAGTTCTCGCTTGCCTACGGTGGTATGATCCTGCTCAACAACGCCCGCCTCCGCCTTATCCGTGGCCGCCGCTACGGTCTCTGCGGTCCCAACGGCGCCGGCAAGTCCACCCTCATGCGCGCCATTGCCAACGGCCAGCTCGATGGCTTCCCCTCTGCCGACGAGCTCCGCACCGTCTACGTCGAGCACGCCCTCCAGGCCGAAGACGCCGACCTGTCTGTCTTTGACTTTATCTTCATTGACCCCAAGCTGGCCAACGCCGACCGCGACGAGGTCGCCCGCACCCTCGAGTCCGTCGGCTTCACTGCCGAGCGCCGCGCCCAGGCCGTCGGCTCCCTCTCTGGTGGCTGGAAGATGAAGCTCGAGCTTGCCCGTGCTATGCTCATGAAGGCCGATATCCTCCTCCTCGACGAGCCCACCAACCACTTGGACGTTGCCAACGTTGCCTGGCTCGAGAACTACCTCACCAACATCCCCAACGTCACCTCCATCATTGTCTCGCACGACTCTGGCTTCCTCGACCGCGTCTGCACTGCCATCATCCACTACGAGCAGCGCAAGCTCAAGACCTACCTCGGCAACCTCTCTGAGTTTGTCAAGCAGAAGCCCGAGGCCAAGTCCTACTACGAGCTCTCGGCCTCGCTCGTTTCGTGGAAGTTCCCCGAGCCCGGATTCCTCGACGGTGTCAAGTCCAAGGACAAGGCCATCTACAAGATGTCCAACGTCAACTTCACCTACCCCGGCACCACCAAGCAGATCCTGTTCAACATTTCGCTGCAGTGCTCGCTCAACTCGCGTGTCGCCGTCATTGGCCCCAACGGCGCCGGCAAGTCGACCGTCATCAAGATTCTGACTGGTGAGCTCGTCGCCGACCAGGGTGATGTCGTCAAGCACCCCAACCTGCGTGTCGCCTACGTCGCCCAGCACGCCTTCCACCACATCGAGCAGCACCTCGACAAGACCCCCAACGAGTACATCCGCTGGCGTTACGCCTTTGGTGAGGATCGTGAGACTGCCAAGAAGGTCACCCGTGTCCTGACCCCCGAGGAGGAGATCCTCTACCGCAAGCCCATCAACGTCACCAACGCCGATGGCGTCACCGAGAAGCGCATCCTTGAGGACATTGTCGGTCGCCGCAAGTCCAAGCGCTCGTTCGAGTACGAGATCAAGTGGGAGAACAAGTCCTGGGAAGAGAACACCTGGATGTCGCTCGAGAAGCTGCAGCAGCTCGGCTTTGACAAGCTCATTGTCTCTTTCGACGACAAGGAGGCCGCCCGTGCCGGTATGTACGCCAAGCCCCTGACCCAGAAGGAGGTCGAGCAGCACCTCAAGGACCTTGGCCTCGACCCCGAGTTTGCCACCCACTCCCGCATGCGCGGTCTGTCGGGCGGCCAGAAGGTCAAGGTCGTCCTCGGTGCCGCCATGTGGCCCAACCCCCATATTCTCATCCTCGACGAGCCCACCAACTACCTCGACCGTGACTCGCTCGGTGCCATGGCTGAGGCCATCCGCACCTTTGGCGGCGGTGTCGTCATGATCTCGCACAACCGCGAGTTCACTGGCGCCCTCTGCCCCGAAGTCTGGAACGTCGACAACGGCCGCCTCACCATCACCGGCGCCAAGGAGATCGTCGGCAAGGGCGAGCTCATTGAGCAGAAGGAGCAGGAAGTCAGCATCGATGCCTTTGGCAACGTCTCCAAGGTCAAGTCCCAGAAGAAGCTGTCCCGCAAGGAGCAGAAGGCTCTCCAGAAGAAGATCCAGGAGAAGCTCAAGGCCGGCCAGGCCCTCGACACCGACGAAGACGAGGAGGCCGTCCGACTGGGTCTCTACTAAACGGATATGCCTCTCGTATGCGTCTCTCGGCCCCACCTGTGTCTGTGTCTGCCTGCCCTTCTTCCCCCCCTCCCTCGTGCTATTTATGTTTAGGAGTTTGACGTGCCCGACAATGTCCGTTGATCAGTTTGGATAGCTGCCTGCCGCTCCCTGCGCCACCCCACCACCCTTCTCCCACCCTTCCTCTCGTTGTGTGCTAATTTGACGACTCTGTGGGGTTTGGCTATGCATCTTCATTCCCTTTCTAATGGCTCCCCCTTGACGTGTGTGCATTGGATGCGAGGGCGCGGAATACCTGCCGATGTTGTGTGTTTTGTGAGCGCCCTCCCTCCTTCCCCCTCCCTCCCCCTCCTTCGATGAGACACTCCCACGAGCCCAAGGAGGGCCTGTTGATCCTTGCATTTTATCGGCTCCGTGGGCTCCTCCAACCAGCTTTCTTTTTGCACTTTTCTCTATTTTTTCCTTCTCTCTCTTTCTCTTCATATCCTTGAAGAATGTGGTGACATTCCTTCATATTCTCATCATTTGACACTGAGCTGTATCACGCCTCCAGACCCGTTTGTGGAATGAGCGAATCCATAGACAAACATGAATGGTGCGATATCTTTCAATATCTTTCGAGAGACCGTTGATCGATCCGAGCGTGGTGAGTGTGGGATGTGCGCGAGGTCTCGATCATCCTGGGCGTGTGGCATGTGTATTCGTATTCCTATTCGTATTTTGTCCGTCTCGAATGAGCTCACAAATGCGGGTGAATGGATGGCGCTGGAGCGAGACACGGCCAACGATGGACTTCTCGAGCTCCAGGGAGCTGGGCGACTCGCGAGTGTATTGAGGGTCTCGAAAGCAACGACAACTCAGGGTGCCTCTGCTGCAAAATGTGGGGCTTTCATGACCGCCACGATGACCTGCGCTACTGGAAGCTTTGGAGCGGCGGGAAGGGGTCTTTCTGGCTGAGAACCACAAAGCTCCGTTCATGTGAGATGTACCCCTTGACGAGACCCTGACAAGACACACGGATCAGCGAACGGATCAGCGAACGAACAGATCGGCCGTTGGTGCTGGTGGTTGCTCACCTTGTCGATCATGTTGGCCAGAAGGCACTCCACATCGGCGACATCGTGTGGCTGTCCACAGAACGACAGCGCCGTCTGGAACAGCGCCAGCTGGAACTTTGGGCTCTTGTTCTGAAGCAGCCAGCTGGAGCAAACGGCCCAGAGTCGGAGATGCCATCAGTTGAGTTATCGCCAGCGAAACGGTCTTTCAGCCCCTTTCCTCCGCCGCTGTCGAGGATCTCCTGGTCCCGCCCCGCTTGGAGAAAAACCCACGGTCAGCAACGCCAAACATTCTCGACTACTTACACTTTCTTGAACAGAGTGCGCACGCACAGCAGCCGACACTTTTCGATCGTCAGGAAGGTGCCCTTCTGAAACAGGAGCTGCTCGCTTTGGCTCAGGCACTCGTCGAACGAGGCCAGATCGCCTGACTGGATTGCGTTGCTAAAGCCCTCATAGAGCGCCGCCAGCGAGGGATACCGCTGGAAGAGCTTGGGACTCGGCAGGATCCCATACAGCAATCGCGTCGGAATCAGGTAGTTGAGGATCAGTCTGTGCGGAACAGGTGATTAAACTCTAGCCGATAAGCCGTCCCCGAAACAATCAGCTGCCATGGCGACTGAACCACTGCAGCCACCGGCTTCAGCATCCCCATTGACAGCGCAAGCTCTCCGCCGACAATCCAGCATCTCGTCGGTGAGCGACCTACATTTTGTTCTTGGGGCTGTCGCGTGGACATCGCCGGAATGCAAACGACAAATCCACGTCGGCCTGTGAGGATGGGGGTTGTCGAAGCGAGTCAAACAGTGCACGCACGATCTGCTCTGGCTGCCTTGCTTTGGTTTCCATGGGGCCCGTCTGTCTTGTCGAAGCATCTCAAGAATATCATGCAATCTCGTGGCTCAACAACGCCGGGTTGTCGAAGCGAAGCTGATCCAGAAGGGCGAGTAGCGGCGACACCACGGCAGCGCCAACGCTACAGCGGCATACCTTTTTGTATTGCTCGTTTTGGAACGATAGCAACCCCAGGTAGAATCGATGCGTCACTTGATGGCCGATTGGAAACCTCTCGAGCGGCGGCAGATCCGGGGCGGCGGCGATCAGACGCAACACGTTGGTGCACAGGTTCGTCGAGCCTAGCTGGAGAGGCAGGGCCATGGATAAAGCCGATAGTGTCGATGGAGTTAATCGGGGACATGGACGGATAGAGCCGCCAGGACGAACAGTTTCGACATCGATGCGACCCTCCTCCTGTGCCAGCGTCTCTTGCCCTGCAAGCAACAGCAGGCGCAGACAAACCTGGAAGTAGGTCTTGAAGAGCAGGTTGGTGATGTAATAGGTGCCCCACTTGCGGGTGGCCTCGTACCCAGAGCGATCGGTGATGCACAGCGAGAAGCCTCGATTCAGGGTCCGTGCAGCTTCCTCGACTCGGCCCACCTTCATGCCTTGCTGGCTCAACAACAGATCTGCCTGCAGGTCGAGCGTTAGTGCGGCATGGAAACAAAGCGCACATTCAAAAGATGGGCAACCGAGAAGAATCCCAGATGCGGCCGAGAAAAGCCACAGAAAGTCAACCAACCCGAGTGCGAATGAAGCAGACCGGACTTGCGCCAGCGGTCTCATCGCTTCAATGCCCCCCCCCATCTGTCGCGGCCGCTCACCTGAATAGACAGATCTCGAAGATCCTTGGCGATGGCATAAAAGATGGGCAGACACCAGCGGGTTTGTGTCGTGAAAATCTGGTGGAATGTTCTTGGAGGGAGCAGACGGAAGGGAGCATGTGGATGAGCAACCCTGAAGCAGAACCATGGGCCGAAACGAGGTCGGGTCGAAGCAAGAGTCCGCATTGGCAACGAAGCGGCATTAGCCACGAGGCGACAGATACTCACTGGGCAAGAGTGTTTTGGTCGGCTGCAGCATCGATGATGCGATTCAGTTGGCACTGGGCAATCACCTTGATGTGCATCAAGCAGATCTCGGCCCACTGCTCGTCGAGGGCCGAATACACATCCTGCTCGAGATCCTGGGACTGGGTCATTGCGAGAGAATGGCGCCCAGAGCGTCAGCAGCCGTCCATCGCCCTTTCTCATCCGGCGGACGGCCTTGTCTCTGGATCCATATGCCAGCGATTTGGGAAGATGGTGCCGGGAGCTTAACGTACGTTCACCGAGCTCACTTCGAGAACGAGACTGGGGAAATGGGGGCCGTTGATGCTGAACAGCTTTGCGGCCTGCTCTCCGTTCTCAGAAGCGAGATGGTCTTGGAGCAGTGACAGGTACTTGGAAAGCTTGAAGGCTTTGGTCTTGGGCGGCATTGGCTGACGGGTGCGATACGGGTCTCTACCTATCGAGGCGGCGTAGCTGCTGCTTTGGAGATGAGCTGGGGGAGATCGATCCAGAACCAGGCCAAGATCGAGGCTGCGCGAACGAATGATCTGGCTCGCCTTTTTTTTCTGGCTTCAACGGCGACACCATTCGAGCGCGCCAGCAGGACGATATCCCCATCAAGAACATCTGGCGCTTGGCTTTCATCACCTCCGGTCAGCCATCCAGCCATGCTGACACCCACCAGCAACCAGCTCTATTCCTGCCCTGCCCACGGCACCGACCACGATTTGTTCCTCTCATACCGTGCCCAGACTGATGCCGACACTGTCCAGGCTCTGAAGGAGGTGCTCACCTCGGTCGCCCTCCGTCGATATGGCAAACCCCTTTCCGTCTTCCACGATGTCGACTGCCTCAACAATCCCAGCGACCCTCAAGTCAGCCCTATCAGCGCCCTCCCCACCAGCAAGGCCGTCTTCCTGCTCCTCAGTCTGGAATCGTTCGAACCTATGATTGAGAACACCCTCTCCGGCCAGGAGGACAGCGTTCTGCTTGAGATCAAGACCGCCCTCGACCTCAAGGATGCCAAACGCTCCCTCCCTGTCCTTCCCCTCGGAATCGCCACCAAGGAAACCAAGGATGGTGTCGATGTCTTCACTCCCTTCCTGCCGAACATGTTGTCCCTACCCGACGACCCTGCCTTTGCCCCCCTCAAGCAGACACTCGGCAGAGTGAACCAGATCCAATCACTTGGCCTCCGTCCCGACCAGATGCACAAGCGAGTCTACCGCCTCCTCAACCTCGTCCATCCCATCCCACCCAACATGGATCTCATTACGTCCATCCATTACAAATACTTTTGCGACTCCAAGTTCCGATTCGATCCCGCCCACCTCGACACCCTGCTCAAGCAACTCACCCTGACTGGCCGCGCCGTCATCTCTGGCATGGGTGGTATGGGTAAGTCTGTCCTCGCCCTCCAGATCCTGTTCTTCATGATGGGCATTCTGAATGTGAGCAACAAGGAAGACCTCCTCGCCATCAAAGCTGAGACCATCGGCATCAAGCCGCAGTACCGCCAGGTCTTCTGGCTCAACTGCTCGACCGAGTCGACTGCCATCGATGGACTCATCGAGATGTTCCCTGGCATCAAGCCCGATGAGATCAAGGAGCATGCCTCGAGGTTCCTCGCCAGCACACACGGCTATCTCTTGGTGCTCGACAATGTCGACGACATCGGTGTGGTCGACTCTGTGTTTGAGCACTCCAAGTCGGTCGGGTTCAGCGGCGATGTGGTGGTGACGACCCGGCTGGCCTCGCTGCCTCCTGGTGCATTCACCAGTGCTCTTGAGACCAAGGCACCGAGCTTCCAGCACGATCTGCTCCGTCTCGTCAACTGGGACGACAAAACTACACTCGACTATATCCTGTCGTCGTCGCCAATGATTGTCCAGCGACTTGTGTCAGACGAAGCCAGGAAATCCCTCGACAGCATCGTGGCCAAGATCAGCGGATATCCACTCGTCATCCAGACATTCATGACGTTTGCCGAGAACTACGACACTCCCCTGTCGGAGCTCGAGGCCACGTTTGCAGGAGCATTGGAGCTGCAGGATGGCGAGGACGACACGCGGTCGTCGCTCAAGGTGATTGTGGATCTGTCGCTGGACTCGCTGATGAGGCGAGGGGATGAGGGCATCGAGGCAGCCAGGCTGTTCGGTGCCCTCAGTTTGGTGGCGCCGACCAACATCCAGCTCGAGTTGATCAAGGCGATTGCACAGAAGATGGAATTCAAGACCGAAGGTGAGTTGCGAGTGGATCGAAGCGCAATCAATGGTGTCAGTGTATGGAACTGATCAGTCCATTCCACAGTGGCCGATCTGATCAAGATGATGGTACAGAGTGGTCTCCTCCGAAGTGGAGCCGAGGGACAGTACTCGACCCACTCGCTCACACTGAGAGTGGCTCGAGAGTATGTCCAGGCACACAGTGAACTGAATGCCGAAGTGATCGAAGATGCCACGGGCGCAGTTTTACTCAAGCTCACCGAGCCAATGGATCTCAAGGCACAAGTATACGCGGAGCATCTCGACACGCTCATATCTGTGGCTGCCGCAGATGAATACACCAAAAACACCCACCAGGCCTTCGAGGCTCGCATTGGTCAGATTGCACTAAGAAGTGGACATTACAAGAAGGCAAAAGAAGTGCTCGAACGACATCTGGTCAAAACTCTCAAATTCCGTCGCACACGAGAGCATCCGAAGGTCGCCGATGCTTTCAACTACATGGGCAGGATCGTTGGCGCTCAAGGTGACAGTCAAGCAGCTCTCAAATACTACCAAGAGGCGCTGAGCATCCAAGCCATCGTGCATGGAACGCGAGAGCACCCTTCAATTGCCACCGCGATCAACAACATGGGTTTTGTCGCCAACTCACAAGGAGACCACCGGACTGCGCTCAAATACTTTCAGGAGGCACTTGATATCAAAGTCAAGATTTATGGCACCCGAACACATTCGGATGTTGCTGAAAGCATAACCAACTTGGGTCATGCCACGCACTGTCTGGGCGACAACGAAGTAGCGCTCAAATGTTACCAGGAGGCCCTGGATATCATGTCCAAAGTGTATACCACACGAGAGCATTCCTCAGTTGCCACGGCCATGAACAACATGGGTAATGTTGCCTACTCTCAAGGCAACTACGAGGCTGCTCTCAAGTACTACCAAGAGTCGCTCGATATCAAAATCAAGATATATTGCACGAGAGAACATCCCTCAGTTGCCTCAACGATTCATAACATTGGCGATGTCGCATCTTCACAAGGTGACTACGCAACCGCTCTCAAGCACTACCAAGAATCGCTTGACATCAAAACAAAGATCTATGGCACACGAGAGCATCCTGATATCGCCACCACGATAAACAATATGGGCCGTATGGCAAAGGGTAATGGTGACTATGGGCTTGCTCTCGAGTACTATCAAGAAGCATTGGACATCCAGATTAAGATGTATGGCACGCGAGAACATCCGGCAATCGCCACCACGGTCAGTAACATGGGCAGTGTTGCCCACTCGCAAGGGAACTACAATTCCGCACTTGTATACTACCAAGAGTCACTAGATACCTGCATTAAGGTGTATGGCACCCGAGAGCACCCTGAAATCGCTACCACGATCAACAACATGGGCAGCGTCGCAAACTCCCAAGGTGACTACACAGCCGCTCTCCAGTACTTCCAAGAGTCGCTGGACATCAAAGCCAAGGTCCATAACACGCGGAATCACCCCGAAATCGCCACAATATTAAACAACCTGGGCGCTGTGGCTCAGTCCCAAGGCAACTATCTAGTCGCTCGCAAATGCTTCCAGGAGGCCCTTGAGATCAGCGTCAAGGCCTACGGCACTCGGGAGCACTCCGAAATCGCCACCACGATCAACAACCTGGGCAATGTCGCGAGCTCACTCTGTGACTACAAAGGCGCTCTCCAATACTTCCAAGAGTCACTCGACATCAAGACCAAGGTTTATGGCACCCGAGAGCACCCAGAAATTGCCACAGCGATAAGTAATATGGGCAGTGTCGCAAACTCCCAAGGTGACTACACAGCCGCTCTCCGGCACTATCAGGAGGCCCTCGAGATCAGCATCAAAGTCTATGGCACACGAGAGCATCCTGAAATCGCCACCACGATCAACAACCTGGGCAATGTCGCAAGCGCACTCTGTGACTACAATCGCGCTCTCAAGTACTACCAAGAGTCGCTCGACATCAAGGCCAAGATCTATGGCACCCGAGAGCACCCCGAAATTGCGACCGTGCTTCACAACCTTGGAAGTCTTGCGTTCATGTGGGGAGACTGTACAGCCGCACTAAAATACTATGGAGATGCACTCGATATCCGAGTCAAGGTCTACGGCACACGGGAACACATTTTAGTTGCTACCACACTTCTATCTCTGGGCAATCTTGCCAATGTCCAGTACAACTACGAGGATACTCTCAAGTATTACCAAGAGGTGGTCGAGATCAAGACCAAAATCTACGGCTCCCGTGAATATCCAGATATCGTCGCCATGATTCAACAGATGGGTAACATTGCTGAGTGGAAGGGTTACTATGGAATCGCTATCAAATTTTATGAAGAAACGCTTGCCCTCCAGACCAAACTATATGGCACTCGGCAACATTTCTCAGTCGTCCCCACGATCGGATCTCTGGGCAATGTCACAGAATTTCAGGGTGACACCGATGGCGCTCTCAAGTACTTGCAAGAAGCCCTCGACATTGGTGTAAAAATCTATGGCACACGAGAACACGGATTCGTTGCCACCATCATCCACTGCCTGGGCAACGTCGCCAGTTTCCAAGATGACTTGGAGGTCGCATCCAAGCACTACCAGGAGTCGCTGGACATCAAAATCAAGATCTATGGCACTCGGGAACATGTCGACGTCGCCGTCACTCTGCGCCGCTTGGGCACTGTTGCTCGCATACGCGGCGAATATGAGCTTGCCGAGAAGCTGTACCTCGAGGCCCTTGATATCTATCTCAAGACCCTCAAAACTCGAGCCCATGTCCAGGTTGCCTTGACCCTTGACGCCTATGGAGTACTCAAGTGTCTCCAGGACCAACTCTCCGAGTCGCGACGCATGCTTCAGGAAGCCGTGGACATTCTCACCGAGTATTACAAAACACGAAAACATCCCGGCATTGCAAAGGTCCTCAAAAACCTGGGTGATGTTGCATGTGCTGAAAGCGAATACGTCAACGCCCTTGACTTGTACCGAGAGGCGCTGGAAATCTGGACCGAAACCATCAATAATCCCGGGCACAAGGACATCAAACAAGTCGCGTCCAGCATTGCCAACTTGGAGGACCGGATCCGAGAACAGGCCCTGGAATGTGTTCTTCGAAACACCCAGAATCCTTAGTGGTGCCGAGCGATCCAAGCCAAAGGAAAGTGAGGAGCGCCACACTATGAAACAGTCGATTCTGAATCGCATTTTGAGCTTGGTGGAGGAGTGTCGCATGAATTGCAGTACTCCGTTGGCGATAATTGCCCGCTCCTTTAGTAGCAGAACGAGCATCGATTATCGAGTATTGAGTTTGTCGTTGTCGAGTCTTTCAAAAATACTCTCGGTCGATCAGAGTCGGCTATTGCTATGGGGCATCATTGCTATGTATTGTGGATGGACTGGAGGCAATGAATGTCACATACTGTGTCGCTGACGACCAGCGAGGCGCCATGGTTTTCTTGGTTTCTCAGACCAGATAATCGGTTTTGCAACATGACCTTTGAAAAAGACAATCGGATCAAGTCCGCTTGTCAATGTTATTGAGGCGGCTGATGGCAAACTCAAGCCCTTGATCGGCAGATCGACGAAGCCAGAACACAGCGCTTTCGTTGTTCTTTGCGATACCATGACCAGTCTTGAAGCACTCGCCGAGCCAGGCTTGTCCATACCGATTGCCCTGGTCGGCCGACTTGCGAAACCAGTCCGTTGCCAGCCCTCGGAACTGAGCGACTCCAAATCCCCAGTGATAGCAGTAACCAACCCACCACTGCCCGTATGGATTACCTTGTTCAGCGGACTTATTAAACCACTGAAAGGCCTGCTCGTAGTCCTTCGAAACACCCTCGCCGCATTTATAGCACTCTCCAATCCAAAGTTGGCTGTCACTGTGACCGTCCTGAGCGAGTTCCTCCAAGGTTCTTGCTGCCATCATACGATCTTGCCTGGTTCCAAATCCATGGATCATGCACATGGCCATGAGATGCTTACATATCCAGTCTCGGTCCGATCCCAACTGGCACAGCTCGAAGAACTTGCAGGATGCAGGGCAGTCGGACTGGATATCGTTCCATCGTGATGCAAGGCACTCGTCCTCCCCAAGGCCGAACACATTGGATTTGTTGTCACGGATGGTCTTTATGCCTTTTTGCTTGTCTTGTTGAGTACCCCGACCGAGGTAGTGCATCCAACCGAGCATGTGGGTGGCGATGGGCTTGAGAACAGCGTCATCCGACTTGTTGCTAACTTCCTGCCAAAGCACGAAGGCACCGCGGTCGTTCTTGGCCATTCCCTCGCCCAGGAATGTGAGCCAGGCCAGCTGGAAGGATGCTTCGAGTTTGCCGCGGTCGGCAGCGACCTTGTAGAGCTGGGCGGCGAGCTTCCAATCTTGGTGGCGGGCAGGAAGACCCTCCGAGACCATCTTGGCAGCATCGAGGCAAGCATCGGGATCGCCTTGCTTGGCGCGGGAGACGATGGAGGTAGGGAGACGAGTGGCCGATTCGATACCGTCAAACTTGAGCTCGGCAGGACGACTGGACGGACGGGGGCTGGTTGTTCACGCTGAGAGTGGTGAAATGGCTGGCAACCCGGTTGACGGAAGGGAACTTGGCGGCGGCTGGAGCAGCGAGAGCAGCGCTTGCAGGGATAACAGCTCGGTTGTATGGCTGGAGGACGGCAAGGATCTCGGTGAAGGCAGGGCGGGCGGCGGGATCTTGGGCCCAGCAGCGTTCGACGAGGGCCCAGATGGCGTCGGGGATGTCGTCGAGACGCTTAGGACGCTTGCCCTCGCAGGAAATGTGTTCGATTACCCGATTTCGCATGACTTGTC
Source organism: Polychytrium aggregatum (assembly GCF_025602895.1). Classification (NCBI taxonomy): domain Eukaryota; kingdom Fungi; phylum Chytridiomycota; class Chytridiomycetes; order Polychytriales; genus Polychytrium; species Polychytrium aggregatum. The sequence goes on along the minus strand of NW_026516308.1, from coordinate 18,252 downwards.
CGTTGCTGGTGACCCAGACGGGCTTGGCATCGTTGAGTACTTCATACATTGTGATGGCGAAGGCGTAGACGTCGGTCTTCATGGTGGATCCGCTGGGATCATCACCGTCAAGCATCTCGGGTGCAAGGTAACCTTCAGTGCCGCCGGTCGGGCCCATGGATCGGTTGCGGTCCAGCGAGGCAGAGGTGTGCTTGGTGCGGGGCATGCCAAAGTCGGTGACGACGGCGTTGTTCAAGCCGTCCAGGAGGATGTTCAGGGCCTTGAGATCGCCGTGGATGATGCGGCGGCCGTGGAGATATGCCATCCCCGAAGCCACCTGGTAGAGCAGACGGAGCTTCTCCTCGAGCGGGACATTGTTGTCGGCAACATGGTTGCGAAGGGTGCCGTTGGGCATGAACGGCGACACCATGAAGGGAGGAATCGGGTTGCCGTCATCGTCTTTGTCGCAGGCACCGAGCAGGGGGAGGATGTGTGGGTGGCTGAGCTGCTTCCAGATATCGATTTCATGGTGGTACTCGGCGAGCTCCCGGTTGTTGTGGTTTCCAAGGAGCTGCTTGATGGCGACCTTGGAGCCAAAGTATGTGCCAGTGAAGACCTCGCCAAAGCCACCGCGGCCGATGGGGTTGGCTGAGCGGTCGGTGATGTCCCTGGGCGATATGTACCAGGACGGACGCTCGGGAGCGGGGCTGATGATGGCTCTGCTGGCCATGGTGAATATGGGAGACAATTGGATAGGATGACAGGGGAGGCAAGCAGGCAATGGAGATGGGCAGGATTTGGTGAGGGAACTAAACCCTGGCCAGCCAAACACTGGCTATCGAGATCACACACACAAATCTGGCTCGATTCGTTTGTTTGATGGCTGGAGTCGTTGTTCCTCATGCACTGCCGCATGAAATCGAACATGGAATCGAAGCCGCATCCTGTCATCCAAGTATGTGGCTCATATATTCCATATCAGACCTGCCGGATCCATCTTGGCAACCACCTCTGCTTCGAACAGCCAGTCCTCATTGCCCACACTCGGAAGGATGTCAAGGTCAAATCCGAGATCAATGTCGTCACAAGGACACCGAACAGCCCACCGACTCCCCGAACTCCAAGACCATCACCTTGCCTCCACACCACAGTGCCCTGCCATGATGGCCCATGAAAGATGATGAAGTGTCAAAGGCGAGATTGTGTGCTGGATTGACCAGAGTTGATTGCATCGCCACCCGGCTCCAACCTGGATCCACCCTGGCTCGATTTGGCTTCACTGGCAAGTTGATTCCCAAAACTGGTGGCGTCTCCCAGCCTTCTCTTTCCCCCTCGCCTTCTGTCAATCTGCCTTCCATTGACATCGCCTGTCCTGAGACTCTGCAATGTCGGGAGGTGAGTGCCGCATCGTGGTAGGATGGTGGACACTTGCACAGCAGCTGACTGGTGGCTTGCCCTGAACAGACGACTTTGATGCTTTCCTCAAACGATATGGACTGGAGAGAAACAGGCAATGTCTGCTGGACAACGAATACGACACCATCGACTCGGTATGTGCTGATGAGGTGGTAGAATGTGGCCGCTGCCCGGTGGCTGATACCAATCCCCATCCAGATCCTGGATATGGCAGATGAGAGTATGCGGGCAATTGGACTGAAGGAAGGGGCCGTCACCAAGATCAATCGAGCCCAACGGGACCACAACCAACTTGCCACCACAACTCCCACTGCCCCTCCAGTCGTTGCCATTTCTACCTCGACCCTCACTCCTGCCTCCATGGAGCGAGAATACAACCCGCCTGTCCTCAATCCACGATGGACTTGCGCCAGCGGCTTCCATATCCACGACATCTTCATCAGGTTTGTTGGTGGCGCTTGTTGTTGCCGATGATCCATTCACATCCATCTCGCATGTAGTCGGTGGTTTGCGCATTGGGAAGCGCGCACCGTCTTGCCACGTGATGCCGCGGGTTCGACCCCCGTATCCCACCATCGGGGCGCAACATTGGCCGCCCTTGGAGGAAGGGGTCCGTCCCCATCTGGTGATAGCAGATGACGCACGAGCTCCTTCAGAGTTCGTGCCGAGCGTGCCGGTGGGGCCCAGCCTCTTAAGACTTTGGTCGTTAGTGGTGCGTTCCGAGCTTTTTTTATGAAGAGCGAGATGCCGGGGACCACGGGGTCCTGATGGCTAGTGCGCCGCCACGGCGGCGCACAATAAAGAAAGAAAAAAAAAATCCATCTCGCATCCATCTCGCATCCATCTCGCATCCATCTCATCGATATTGCATCCATCCAGCTATCGTGTGGCCAGTGAGGAGGTGACTGCTGTCAAACTCCACTCGGCCCTCAGTGTTAGCCGTGTCGGCGAGCAGCATCCCTCCCATGTCTACCTGGACGCCCGATGCCTCGAGAACGGACTGGACTGGGAGGATGGTTTCATGAACGGCCTGGCCAAATCCAAGGTCATTGTCGTCCTCCTTTCCGAGGCTGGACTCGAGAGAACCAAGACTGCTGGCACCTGCCCAGACAATCAATTCCTCGAGGTGAGTGTCGTCGATCCAGTCCAGCACCACCATCACCATCCACTCGCCATCTACTCACCAATGATCCTGTCCCAGATCGAGCTGGCTCTGAAGCAGATGAAGGAGACCCAGAACACCCGCTCGCCCGTCCAGATCCTCCCGATCCTCATCAAGTCCAGTGCGATGATCAACGGCACCAAGTACATCAAGGACTGGTTCCCCAACAAGAACGACTTTCCCAATGCCATCCACTACCACAGAGCCAGTCCCTCCAAACTCGGCCAGATCAGCCCTCCCCTCACTGTGCGTCAGACTCTCGAGGAATTGCTCAAGCTGCAGGCGCTGATTGCTGCCGACGACTATGCCGCCACCAAGTGAGTGTGTCTGTTTGGGACTTGCTGATGGCATCCGTCTCATCAATCAGTCAGTTGATGCAGACCATCCAGATGCTGACTCGCACATCCACAGACTCGTCCCCGAGATCCGCGAGACTTGGAAGAAAACCAACCTCGTTGCCACCGTGCCAACTTATCTCCCGACTGGATCGACTGTCCTCACTGCCAACGAGAACCACGCCCTGCGACTCCTCCTTGATCCCATCGACTCAACTTTAGATAGACGGGCACTCGAGAAGCTATATGTCGAGGGCACCCGCCAGTGGCTGTTCGACCAAACGACCGAGTGGGTCAACCAGGATACCACCGACACTGTCCTGTGGGTCAATGCCGTCGCTGGTGTCGGCAAGTCTGTCGCTGCCGCCCAGATCGCCAACATCCTCCAGGCAAACGCACAGCTGGTGTCGGCGCTGTTCCTCAAGTACAACGACACCCGCAAGAGCGATCCGCGAGTTGTGTTGAACACCATCGCATACGGTCTGTGCAAGTGGTACTCACCGATCGGCCGCAAGTTGCTCGAGGCTGGCCACACCAAGGACAGTCTTGACAAGATGAGCATCCCCGATCTGTTCAAGGCCGTGATCGAGGAGCCACTCGAAGCCATCGGCGAATACAGACCCAAGGGATCGGTGATGATCCTGGTGGATGCACTCGACGAGTGCTCTCCGCGCGACCAGCTGCTCAGCCTGCTTGCCTGGCGGTTCGTTGAGCTGAACAAGACCCGTCCGTGGCTCAAGCTGCTGCTGACATCCCGTCCCGAAGAGGACATCACGGCAGCATTCGATGGAGTCCCGACCAAGACGATCGAACCCTCGAGCGAGGAGAACGTCCGTGACCTCGAGGTGTTCATCCGCCACCGACTGCGAGTGTATGACACTCTCACTGACTCGGACCGCACCAAGGCAGTCGCCATCCTGCTGGACCAGTCCAAGACATTCGTGTGGATCAACCTGATCCTCAACACCGTCGATGCAGCATCCACCGATGGCCCAGTGACACTCGCCATGATCAAGGACATCAACGACAGCGCCGCCGATGTCGGGCAGCTGTACAACAAGACATTCGCCAAGATCCACTCGCAGTCGAGCCACCCGGCCGAGCTGGTCACGGTGGTGTCGGCCATCGCCACGGCCCAGTCGATTTTGACCCCACAGATCATCGCTGATGTGTTTGGATTCGAGATCGGCGTCGTTCGCGAGTGTCTCAAGAGCCTCAGTCTGGTCCTCGATCCAGGCGCCAACGGACTGGGTCCCCGAGACAGCCAGTCCACCAACACCGAGGTCAAGTTCAACCACAAGTCGGTGGCAGACTATCTCCTCGGCGATGCATCGACTGGCCATCCGTGGCATGTGTCGACTTCGTTCCACACGGTGTTTGCCAAGGGATGTCTCGGAGTGATCCTCTCGCACGAGCCGGTGATCAACATCTGCGATATCTTCGACTTTCACGACAAGATCCCAGACCTCGAGGACAGAGTCGCAGCCAAGATCACACCGTCGCAGCGATACAGCGTCGCCCACTGGATCACACACTTTGTGTGGTGTGTGGACGGAGTGGCCGAGTCGAGTCCGGTGTGGCAGTCGGCTGAGACTGTCGATGTGGCAGCGGTGCTCACTCGGTTCGTCAAGACCCATGTGTTTTTCTGGCTCGAGTGTGGGTCGCTCACACATGTGGTCAAGCCGATCATCGAGCAACTGGCTGTGCTGCGAGGAGTGATCGCCAAGGCACCCAGCACCATCGTCGACGACACCACGAAGGAACTGGTCAAGGACACGTATCGATTCATCCGCGAGTTTGCCGACCCGATCATCAAGAGCGCATCACAGGTGTACAACTCGGGGTATGCATTCACACCGAAGGAGACGGCGATCTACAGGGCATATGCCGACCAACTCGAGGACAAGATCCCGTTCCTGGTCACGACTGGTCCAGCACCCACCTGGGATCCGTGTGAAATGACACTTGCTAGTCACAAGAACCGGGTGAACGCCGTGGCGATCTCTCCCGATGGCAAGTGGATTGTCACTGGCTCGGATGACAAGACTATCAAAATATGGGATGCCATCACTAGCCAAATGAAGCAGACTCTCCAGGCACACACCTGGCATGTTACCTCCATGGTGATCTCTCCTGATGGCAAGAGCATCGTCTCTGGTTCTGAGGACGACACCATCAAAGTGTGGGATGCCGCCACAGGCCGGCTGAAGCACTCCTTTGAGGGGCATACAGGCGGTGTGACTTCCGTTGCTATCTCGCCCGATGGCAAGTGGATTGTCTCTGGCTCTTGGGACAAGGTCATCAATGTGTGGGATGCTACCACGGGCCATGTGAAACAAACTCTCGAGGGACACACAAGTGGTGTGACCTCCGTGGCGATCTCACCCGATGGTAACTCGATCAAGTCTCTTGACTGTAGCGACACTCAATTCATTTGGGTCAGTCGCGATGACCAGTGGGTTCGCTCCAATGAAGATCCCACTTCTTGTGAGGGTTCATTCAACCCTCCATGTAGGTCCCCATGGATCCAAATTGATGAAGATGAAGCACCTCGGTGGGTCCGCCACAGCACTCACCCATTCAAAATATCACACTCCCTTTTTGGAGATTGGTTACGACACACACTCATCCCATCAGGCGGGGTTGTGTTCATGTCCTGTGAACCCCACCGTCCAGTCATCATCTTGGTAAGTCAAGGTCACCCACCACTTCTCATTCTGGATATCGACTGACACATCCACCTCCACAGCCAATTTACCTCAACACCCCCGATATCCAAGCCGAAGTTTCGTGTTTCCGTAGGGCACTGGAGGATTGATGATTCCTGCCTTGAATAAAATTCAATAATTGCGTCAGTGATTAATAATTACAGCGATGATTTTCATGGACAGGTCGATGATTGCTTTTTAACATTTGCTAATGAATTCAAGAAGCCAAGCCATCAGTACCATGCGGCACCCGGCAGTGGGAGCTCAAGCAGACTCACACACACCTGGTACTGCCTATCGGTGCCTCAGCTGGCCACAAGGTCTGAGACCAAGCGGGTGAATTTATTCAGTTTGTTGTTTCAATAGCGCACTTTTATTTGTGCGCCTGCCCTCAGCATCACTGATACTCGTCAAAGTGTCGTTCTGGAAGGTGGCTATACGCCTCCTCCCCTGGGCTATCTGGAAGGTGCCTACAGGCCTCCTCCCCTGTGCTATCTTCTATGGGTAGGTGCTGCCCACCCAGCCAGATCTTTGGTCAGCTTCATGAAGATTTGTGAGATCGTACCCCACAGAGCATCTACATCTGTGTCAGTTCTCACGAAGCGCACCATCCTCTCACTTCTGTCGTATCCAACATGGCTGAGGAGGTCGAGGATCTTGTCTATCGGCCCCACGCTGTCGTGGGTCGGTTCCTCCCACTCTGGGTTTTTTTTTTTTTTTTTTTTTTTTTTATATTTCAATTGAAAGCTATCAAGGCCTGGTCGGCCCTAGCAGTATATCAGGGGAAAGGAAAGAAAAAAAAAGGATAGAAAATAAAGTTCTTATAGACCTAGTGAGCAGTCTTGAGAAATGAGAGCCATATGCCCTCATCTCTCGCTCTGCTTCGACCATGCCGCCTATCGCCTGGGGGGTTTCCACCCCGCCTTGGCGATGATCAGCGTCTTGAACACCCTTCGGAGTGTTCGCCACAGGAGGTGTACATCCGGGTCTTGCCAGTTGAACCTTCTCATGCCATCCAGCTCGTAGTAACCCACTACGTTCGTCAGGTCCAGGAGCTTATCGATCGGACCGACCTTTTCGTGGCCGCTTTCTTGCCACTCGGGGTGCCGCAGCTTGAGCTCGTCCACTATCCGTTGCCACGAGCCGCCTCTTCCGACGCAGCTCTGGGTGTGGGTCCGGCACATCGCGACGAACTCTCCTCGGCTCTTCGTGCAGGAGATGCACAGCCGATAGTGGCCATACGGGTGTCCGGGGAAGGCACCGAGGGTCCATCTTACCATCATGTTGTGATAGTATCGATCTCTCTTGGGCCCTCGCTCGGCCCACAGTCCCGACATGGTCGTCGTCACGGTGCGGGCCGAGGTCAGTTCCTTTGACCTGTCGAAGCCTTGCGCGTCCTCGATGTGAATCTGCAGCTTGACTGGTGGCCCTGGGAGCTGGTAGTAGCCATTCCTGAACAGCTCCTTCATCGGGTAGTCCGGCTGGCACTGCTCTTTCAGCACGATCAGCTGCCGCCAGTACTCGTCGAGGTAGAACTGGGAGCCGAGGGATGCATCCATCAGACTGGGCTGGATGCGGGAATATCTCAACACCATCGAGACCATCTTGTCGTTGTGGTCCAGACGGTCTTCCCAGACGGCTCGGTTCTGGAGGGCCAGCTGCTTGAGGCGGTTGGGCAGGGTGATGAGTCCGCATCCGAGGTGCATCGCTCCGTAGGTCGTGTTCCGCACCACTCTGAAGAGTCGGGTCAGACAGTGCATCTGTGCTCGTCTGAGTATCACGGCTTGCTGCTTCGTGAGCACTTCGAGGGTCAGTCCATACTCGAGCATGGGCCGAACGAAGGTCTTGAACACCCTCGTCACTGTCTTGGCCGAGTATCGGCCCAGACTCATTCCGTGCTTCACCAGCTTGTCGGCGGCACCTCTAGCCTTGTGGGTGAGGTTCTGGATCTGGCGGTCCATCCTGAAGCCGTTGATGTCGACGATGGCTCCGAGATACCGGAACTCCTTGGCGACTGGCAGCTCCTTGCCGTATAGGTGCACCTTGGCATCCTTCTCTGGGTGCTGTTCGGTGAACATCACCTCGCACTTCGGGGGCGAGAACTGGTATCGATTCTCGATGCTGTGGGCCTCGCAGATGTCGAGGAGGCGCTGGGTCTGGTTGGGGCGGCAGATGAGCACCCCATCGTCGGCAAACCACAGTGAGTTGACCTGGACGGCTCGTCCTCGGGTGGTGGTTAGGGTCGTTCCACCGTCTGCCCGGAGTTTCCCAGGGAGGTCGTCGATGAACACGCTGAACATCAGCGGGCTCAGCACCGATCCTTGGATCAGTCCCTTCTGCAGCCAGACCGGATTGGACCGACGGCTCTTGCTAACGACTTGAATCTTCACATCGTCGAACATGGCCTTCAAGAGCCTGAGGGTGATCGTACATGGGGTGCGCTCTTCAATCTTGTCCCAGAGCTTCTCCCTCCAGACAGTGTCGTAGGCCGCCTTGATGTCGAGGAACACCAGGGAGTACTCCTCGCCCGCCAGCTGGCGGTCCTTGATGAGCGTATCCAGGCCAAAGATCTGGTCGAGGGTGCCTCGCTCGGCCCGGAATCCACCTTGGGCAATGTCCATCAGTCCGAGCTTTCGGTTGAGCAACGGCAGCAGTGCTCGCTCGACAACCTTTCGGCAGACCTGGGTCAGTCCAATCGGGCTGTACATTGCGGGGTCGAGGGGCGATCCCTTGTTCTTGTAGACGGGATGGATCAGCACTGTACTCCACTCAGTTGGGACCACGGACGCCTTGATGGCTGCTCCCATGAGGAAGTAGAGCCATATCGAGACTCTATATGCGTTGGGCTGGAGCAGTTCGATCTTGATCCTGTCCGACCCTGGGGCCTTCCTTCGTGGTGTTGTAATGATCGCCTCCTTGATTGCCCGTGGGCTGATTATGGGGAGCTCGTAGCTGGGGGGGAGTCGTCTACGCTCTTGGCTCGGTGTAGGGGGCTCGAGTGCTCGATCGAACCCGTTCACCGTGGCCGTTGAGTCCGCCGAGACTCTGCCGAAGTGGCAGACGAGTCTCTCCAGCGCTTCGTCAGAGTTGTCGAATCGGTGGGCACCTTCCCGGGCCTTTCGCTTCTGCATGGCCCCGAGCGTCTTGGAAAGCTCAGTGCTGTTCATGCGGTTGATTTTCTCGGCCAGTTTCTCGTTGCTCGCTTTTCGGCACTTTCGGATGGCCCGGTTGAGGTTTCGTCTGACCACCCTGATTTTGTCTCGAAGGTTCTCCTTCATGACAGGGTCCGTGTGGTGCCTCTTGAGCTGCTTCTGGAGCTTCTTCCTCTCCTTGGTCAGATGACGGATCTCGACGGTGAGCTCCGGGGTCTTCCAGATCAATTTGACCTGTGTTTTGCCCAGGACGCTATCTGCCACCGTGTTGATTGCATTCTTGATGACTTCCCATGCTTGGTCCATGGCCAGCTGTGCGTCTGCCTGGCTGATGGGTATCTCAGTGCCGTCGTGGATGGGCTGGAGGAGCCTCTCTATCTCGTTTAAGACTAGGCCGCTGACTCGCTCAATGGCGCACTTGTACGTTTCCTAGACCTCCGGGTTCTCGAGGAGTCTGAGGTTCCACTGCCAGTTGTCGGCTTTTGGGTACACACTCCTCGTGAGTTTCACAGTGGTCCAGATCAGGCGGTGGTCGGATATGAGGTATTGTCCCTCCATGTCCACCTTGAGGAGCGGGTCGTTGTTGGCTTCCGCTTCCGACACAAAGATATAGTCGATGGTCGATCTTCGGTTACCCCGGATCCGAGTTGGGGTCGGGATCGCTGCCGGTGGGATGATTTTCATCCTGGCTCTCCGCAGGGTGGTCGTGAGGGCGGTCTCCTTGGCTCTGTTTATCACCCTTCCGCCGTTGAGGTCGCTCAGCGACAGGTTGAAGTCTCCCATCACGATGACTTGGGCATTGGGCATCCGCGCATACTTTTCAATCGACTGTACCGCTTGCGCAAACTCTTCGGTCTTCACCGGGTGGGGGATATAAAAGTTTCCGATGTATGTTCTGGTGCCGTACCTGGTCCACGTGTACAGCTTTCCCTCGTCGGTCTCTTCGATGTTCAGGTCGTCGGGATCGATTGTCTCGGGGTTGAACACCAGCGCCAGTCCACCGCCCAGGCTGTCTGTTCGACGGGCCTCATGGGCTGTGACCTTGGCCAAGGGGTTCCGCGCTTCCGGTGCCAGTTTCGTTTCCTGAATTGCGATGAAGTCTACTCCTTCGTTCTTCAGGATCTCTCGGATGGTGTGCTCCGTGGAGACACCATCCTCGGTGCTTTGACCATTTACGTTAAAGGATGCGACGGTGAGGTTGGTCTTGACCTCAGCGTCTCCTTCGTCGTGGGGCTGATTCATAATCGCTCTGCGGCCCCCGCCGCTTCGGCCTCAGTATGAATCTGGTATGACCTTTCGATCACCCCCTCGACCAGGTCTGACGAGCTCCGAAGCGCTTCGGGTACCGTCTCGGCCGGTAGGTCTGTCTGTTGCTGCGTCTCAGGCTCCGCTTCCACTTCTATAGCTCGTTGGCTTGGGGTGGTCTGTGCTTCTTCGCGCTGGCGGGCTCCCACTCTGGGTGTTGGTCTTTGTACTGTCGGACCACCTCGTGAAGGCTCCCGTTTGGGTCAGCACATTCCTGAGCATGTGTTCTGTCGAGGATCACCGGGTCATTTGGGTCTGTCGTGCACTGCTTGCAGTGTCTCCTCCCGCCTTTCGGGTGGCCAGGGAAGCTTCCGAGTCTCCATCGGGCCGCGATGCAGTGCAGCCATCGGTCCATTTTGGATTTCTTGGCAGCCCACAGGCCCGACATGGTCGTCAGAGGCGAGCAGGCCGCCGTCAGCTCCTTCTTCCGGTCGAAACTGCGGGCGTCTTCGAGGTGCATCACCATTTTCAGAGGTGGGCCAGGTTCTTCAATCGTTCCTTCTGCAAAGAGCCACCCCATTGTTCCCAGGGGGTGCCGGGTCTTGACTTGCTCGAGGCGCTTCCAGTAGTCGTCCTCGTAGATGGCTGCTCCAAGGAAGATGGACTTGCGCTCTGGGTCCGCGCGGGTGAATCGGAGCACCAGCGAGACCATCTTGTCGTCCTGGTCTTTCCGATCCTCCCAGACAGCCCGGTATTGAATCACCAGCTGTTTGAGGTGGCCCGACATTGAGATGAGCCCGCAGTTGATGTGCATGGCTCCCCACGATGTGTTTCGGACCACTTTGAACAGCACCGTGAGGCAGTGCATCTGGGTTCGGTTGAGTGTCTTGGCTTGTTTGGCTTCGGGCAGATCGAGGGACAGGGCATACTCCATCGTCGGTCGGACAAAGGTCTTGTAGACCCGCACCAGCGATCTGGCGGTCATGTTGCCGAGGATGTATCCTTGCTTTGCGATCCGTTGAGCCACTACTTGGGCTGTCGCCGCCATCCTCTGGATCTGTCGGTCCATCTGGAGGCCGTTGACGTCGAAGGTGGCTCCGAGGTACTTGAACTCCTTTGCCATGGGCAGCGGCTGGCCGTAGAGTCGGAGGCCGGTTGCTCGTTCAGGATTGCCCTCGGAGAAGATCACTTCGCATTTGGGCGGCGAGAACTTGTATCTGTTGTCGATACTGTGCTGTTCGCAGATGTCGAGCAATCTCTGTGCTTGTCCGGGTCTGCAGATCAGTGCGCCGTCGTCGGCAAACCACAGCGAGTTGATCTGGATGTTGATGCCGCGGGTGGTCGTCAGGGTCGTTCCTCCCTCTCCTCAGGAGTTTCGGGAGGTCGTCAATGAAGGCGCTGAAGAGCAGAGGGCTCAGGACCGATCCTTGGATCAGTTCCTTCTGCAGCTGGACTGGGTTCGGCTGTGTGCCATAGCCACTCCTTGCTGGGATTCTCGAGGGTCAGCCCATCCTCCATCATCGGCTGAATGGACGTCTTGAAACCCTCGCCACCGTTTTGAGTATTCACCCACCCTCGTTCAATGCCTCACCAACCTTTCACAGCGCCTTTCACACATGTCCAGAATGTTGCCGCCAAACTCCTCACACAATCTCTGGCGTGGGAACCATGACAACCAGACAACATGGCGACGGAGCTGTCGAGCGGAATGTCTGAACTGTTGCGCAGCAAGCGAAGCAGGGTATCCAGAGCGAAGCAGCATCTCGGACCAAGCACAAAACCGCCATCCTCGTTCCCATCCCACTCACACCATCCGCCAAGCCAAGCCAATCCAGCATGTCTCAAAAACGCACCCTCGGCTGTGATCTCACAGACAGCAGTCCCGCCAAGATCGCCCGCCTCGATACGAGTCCACATACTGTCGCCGAGACCGGTCCACCCGGCAACACCCATTCCGGCTATCCCAGCCACGTTTGTGCCTTACTCGCCTCCCACGACATCCTCACGATCTTGATCTGCAACGATGCCTTTGTCGCAACCATCGGCATCGCGACTCTGGCTCTCCTTCCTCGCCTGGCGCCAGAGTACAAGGACATCCTCTCGCTCGTTTCCGAAGATGGGAGGCTCCGTGTTGTTCAGTCTCACATCGATGGCAGGGCATCTATTCCCAACTCCAAGAGAGCCAAGTTCTGCGATGTTCTTAACAGGACCAAGGAATTCATCGATGCCAACGACTTCCTCCAGGGAGTCTTCTTCTTCCTCACACGCAGGAACGGATATCCAGCGAGCTTTGAGGCATATCAGAAGGAGCTGCCTCTCTGGTGGGCAGCTGCCAGATCAGAATTGCTTCGGTGCATCATCAACCACGAGAGGTATGGTTTAGGTCTTCAGTATCCATTCTCCAATTACGATCTGGAGGTGGTCCGAAATGAATCTTTCGAGTCTTCCGATGACCTTCGCTCCCTTAGCCCACAAGACCAATTCAAAATACTGGATAGTTCACTTTTGTTGAACACAGAATATGCCCGCCGCTGCAGCCCAGAATATTGGTATTGTCGAACCGAAAGAACTGTGAATATTGTCCAATTCGATCATCACCCATATCACACCGACGAACAAATATCCAAGCTCCTCCCACACGAACTGTATTTTCTTCAAGATGCATCTCATGCGCCATGTATCAGATTGGTCGACTGCGGAGTCTCGGTGTTTTCCGACTGGCCAGAGATCTCTCACCGCATCAGAACTCTCATCATTGATAACTCAACCAACGAAGTCACGGACTTTTCTGGCTTTCCCGAGATGCAGCAACTCGATTACCTGAGGATTCGGTGCAACATTGTCACTCTCGAAGGAATGCCGAATACCTTGCCGAAATTGACTCTGCTCGATTTATCCGAGTGTGCGAACATCCAGAGCCTCAACGGACTCTCCCAGATACCAAGTATACTTGAAGTGAGCCTCCCTCCACTCATCGAGAACATCGAACCTCTCTATCAATACTTTGGCCAGTTGAAGGTGTTGGATCTGAGCCGCTGCAGTCGAATCACAACTCTTATTGGGTTTCCTCCGTTGCGAAAATTGAATGAGCTCAGATTTCCAAGATCCATCCAGAGCCTGGATGGATTTCCGAGCCAACTGGACTCGCTCACGGACTTGAACATGTGGACATGCGATCGACTCATGTCGCTCGAGCGACGACCACCGATGCCGGGATTGAGGAACATCCGGCTTCCTCAATCGATCTGTCTGAAGAATGCTGTTGATATCATCCATTGGTTTCAACAATCACCCCAATGGAGGAGTTGTTCTGCGAAGGATCGATCGCACAATGTCCGTCTAGCATTCCACCAATTCTGGACATTGCTGAGCCTGGTATTCATCGATGCATTATCGGAGGCGAACCTATCAAACCAGTGCCTCAATGTGCATATGGAGGAACCAAGCGAGCTACTAAATCGCTTCATGAGGACATCAGGGGTCGAGAACTTTAATGAACTAATAGGAGACACTCGCACGGCAATGGATATATCAGCAGGATTGAATATTCAGTTGCTGGGCATCGATCGAGGCAGAACATACATCGGATGCTACGCTCTGGATTATGACTCCATGCTGTCTGTGCTGGAGATTCCCACAGGGCTGGTGAACTGGAAATCTCCCTTGACGAAAGTCACAGTCCACTCTCAATCCCTTGAAAGTTGTCATCGTGAGAGCAACTATATACTGCGCATCGACCAAACGGCAGAAAAGATGGTCTGGAGGGACAGTAAAGCCGAGTGTCTAGTGGGAATGCCACCAAGATTCGATTATATAAAGCACTTGGAGATCGGCTGGAATAGTCTCAAGTCTCTCAGAGGCATGCCCGAGATGCATTTACTCGAAAAGCTCACTCTCAGGGCAGATGTTGAGGATCTTCAAGGACTGCCGCCAGTGCTTCCGTCCCTCATGCATTTGGATATAAGTGATTGCGCTCGGCTAACGTCGCTCAAGGGAATGCCCGAGATGCCCAAATTGACAACATTGATACTGCCTCCACTGATACGGAGCCTGCAAGGACTGCCCAGGATCCTCTACTCGCTTCAAAGCATTGATCTCTCAAGATGTTCTGAGCTTGCGTCGCTCAAGGAGATTCCTTATCTCCCCAACTTGAGAAAACTGATAACTCCCAGGGGACTGAAGACCTTGGACATACCCCTGAATCACATCAGCTCGCTTGAAGAGCTCCATATGTCGTACTCGTCAAGTCTCGAGTCACTTGATCGCTTTCCATACACACCCAAATTGAAGATTCTGTGTCTGAATGGTTCATTTTACAACCTCCGTGGACTGCCAAGCTGTATGCCGTCGCTTCAGATCCTCTACGTATTGTGCCCCTCGCTTACGTCGCTGGAGGGGTTTCCTGCGTCCCTGATGAGGCTCTTGGAACTGAATCTATACTCATGCACGAATTTGCGATCGATCGAAGGACTCCCACGCATGCCTCTGCTCCAGAAATTGAGATGCAGCGGCATGCCGCAATCAATATTCGATGAGTTAGTCGTCCGACTGAGAGCTGATTCACCGCAACTGAGCGTATCTGGATGAAGTCCTCGCTTCATCACACTATCATCGATCAGCCTCAGTCCAGATGGTGACGGAAGTAAGGCCGGTTGAAGAAGAGAACAACCTGGGTGGTGCTTGAGTAGTAGTGGATTCATCGATAGCGCTCTGTTGATGCATCGTGCTGCGGCCGCTTTCCCGGAGCAAATCTTGGGTTCGTTTATGTGGCAGTATGAAATGACCTACTAGTACAACGCCTCGGTGTATCGGATTGCTCTGGCACATCAATATATCAGTATATATAACACACCTCAGGGGATTGTGGACAACTCAGTGATGAGGTCATGGTCTGGGGTGCAGCCAAAGAAAGCCACACCGACATCATACCGACAGCTGGTCCTGATCCTTTCGACCAAAATGTTGACGATGCTCCGGACACGGCTCCAGATGCCGCTCAAGATCTTGTGCCCAGTCGCTGCTTGCAGTTTGATATCTCAGGAAAGGTTGAAGAAAGAGCGAATGGAGAGCCGACAGGCCCATTTCTTTCTCTTTCTCGGTTGGAATTTCAACGCCTGGATTGAACAGGGTGATGAGTCCGCATCCGAGGTGCATCGCTCCATAGGATGTGTTCCGCACCACTCTGAAGAGTCGAGTCAGACAGTGCATCTGTGCTCGTCTGAGTATCACGGCTTGCTGCTTCGTGAGCACTTCGAGGGTCAGTCCATACTCGAGCATGGGCCGAACGAAGGTCTTGAACACCCTCGTCACCGTCTTGGCCGAGTATCGGCCCAGGCTCATTCCGTGCTTCACCAGCTTGTCGGCGGCACCTCTAGCCTTGTGGGTGAGGTTCTGGATCTGGCGGTCCATCCTGAAGCCGTTGATGTCGACGATGGCTCCGAGGTACGGAACTCCTTGGGCATCAGTCTCGGCGAAGCAAATTTGTGCCATCCTTCGTGAAATGCAGCAAAAACAGTTTATCAAGCACCCGTCACGCGTATCGGTTCATATTCAAGCGAGTCAGTGCCCCCTCGTAGGCAGCACATCCTCTAATTATGATGGTGCCGTCCGTAAGCCCACCTCAATTCGCCAAGGCCCGATTGGCTGCGCTCCTGGCCATAGCGAAAGCATCATGTGCGTTTTCGGATCCCCACCATATTTCCTTGCTCATGAACGTTGAGCTTATCAGCCTCGATGATGTGTATTGTATGGCTCAATAAAGGCTCGCTGCATACAGTGGCGACTCGTTGGAACGCCGATGCGGATTTAGTCGGATGGCTGCCGACAAAGATCGATCAGGGATTCATAGAAAGCGTACCCGATGGTGTTGAAGCACTTGGGACAAAGCCGCTCAAAGACAGCCAACCCAGCCGCCGTTGATCGCGCACTTGGTCGGGCTGGGGCAGGTGTTGGAATAGGCCCAGTGAAGGGTGCTGTCGCAAGTGAGAATCATCGTGGGAGTATTCACATCGCAGCCATAGGAAGCGACCTTGGTGCATGGACCGCCAAGGACAATTGAGGCAGAGGTGCTGCTGGGAGAAGCTGAGGTGGTGGTAGTGGTGGTAGTGGTGGTGATAGCAGGGTTGACGACGGTGATAACGGTCGAGTCGGTGACTACCAGGTTGTTCTGGGCAGCAGCGTCGCCGATACGAACAGCAGAGCCCGCAAGCGTAGCAGTCACTTGGTAGGTTCCGACTGGAACGCCATTGGGAATCCTGAACGAGTATCCGAGGCGGCCGAGACGGAAGACCGAGATACCAGTGTCGACACCATAGGTTGACACGGACTGGGTCGAGCGCAGAGCGATACTGCATATGAGAGGGATTCAGAATGTCATGTCAGTGGCACAATGGACCACAAACAGCCGCTGTGTCAGAGATGGCGATCGCAGGATAGACGCGCAGTAATTACAGAGATACTCACGTAAAGGTCAGGTTGGCGCCGTTGAAGCTTTCGGGCAGATCGGTGGTCATGCCGACGGTGACAAAATGGCTGGGACTGGTTTCGCCAAGCTGGTAGGTATCACCGTTGGCGCCATATCCGCTGTGGGCAGTGCTGATGGAAATCGACGAGTAAACCGGGTTGGTGGGCTGCTTGGCGATAGCCAGATCAGCGGCGGTCGTGTTGGTGTAGACGACGGTGCCGTTCGAGAGAGTAGCGGTGGCCCAGTACAAGCTCTGTGGTCGGCGTCCAGGGGATATGGTGAATGACGTGAATGCTATACAAGAAACTCGGGCAACAGCGGCCGGGCTTGCGCAGTAGCTTGACATCGACCGTCGCGGCTAAGCAACTCGGTTGTCCCACTGCGATGAGAAACCTCTGTGATGAGGGGTCTACCACTGGAGCACTACAGTTGCAAAAAACTTACAACAGAGGGACCGACAGGTACATTCAAGTTGAAGGCAATCCACGAAAAGATGCCATAGGGACTGTCAATGTTGGCATTGGATGGATGAGGTGCACCTAGATTAAGGATCTGGCTGGAGACGAACTGGCCGTCCTTGTCGAGGTAGCGCAGCTCGGCACCGGTGACATTGGGTGCATTGTTCTTGGTGGGAAAGAAGACCTTGAGACGACCACCAAAGCCCTGCGATGTGGTGCTATTGGCTTCGACCGTGAGATCGCTGAAGCGAGTGGTGCGGAATTTGAGCACAGGGCCGAGTTGGACGTTGCTGGGCACTCGCTCGGTGAGCTTCTGGAAGACGGCGGCGCACGCATCCATAAAACTCGCGGGATTGCTTGCGAATCTTGGGGGTCATATCGAGAGTCAGAGTCAGCACTTGAGTGGTGGGGCGCATGATAGCGCATGGGTGACCCAAGGTCAGAGGAGAGCAGCGACGCAGCATCCAGGGCCAGAATCGTGACCACGGGATAACCACTGCGGCTCCGGCAGCAACCGAGGGTAAGTGCTTTCTGAGAGTCTAATGTGCTGTTACGCTCAATGACCTACCCAATCATGGTCGCGTTTCCATCCGAGTTGAAGATGTCAAAGTCAGATCGCTGGGCGGCAGTGGGTCCGTTGACAAGAGCGTTGGGGGTGGTGCTGTTTAGGTAGCTCACGGCCACGTCGTTGTCGAAAACAAAGGGAGTATGATCGAAGGGCACGGTGGGCTGTCCCTTGACCAACTCGGGTTTGTCGACACCATGGACTCGTCCCACAGTGTGTCCACAGGCAATCAGGCTGATCATCTAGCCGTCGATAGAGATGGAACCCACACACTCGAGTCAGCCGATGTATTGGATATTCGAAGCACGATAGAGGGTCAAATGAAGGAAATGCTTACCTCTTGCTTGGTAAAGCCCATGCGCGAGAACTGATTGGTGTGAGTGGTGACGTTCTCGGGACGTTGAAAGCAGGATTGTTGGCAGTCGTGGCGTCGATGCGGCCGAAGCGAACCGGCACAGTCGGGCCGCCACAGACCTTGATAGACGCAACCGCAGCAACGACGAGGACGTCGGCGACTGATGCCGTTTCAACAAAGATGCATGAGTTGATGAGCATTCCATGGGGCACATGAGTTGGACTATTCCATCACTGTATGATAGTCTATCATGGACAGCCGACAAGCCGGCACTGCAACGCAACCGCCTGGATCGACTAGGGGATTCAGTATGCCACTCAGCGGTCTTACACGAGATGCCGACGGGCTTGGGCAGCAGGCCGATCGTGTCGCGAATGGCCGAGCCAACATTCTCGGGTCGAGTGGTCTCAAACT